>NC_060127.1:229111052-229176564 GCF_021461395.2 Schistocerca americana | reverse complement strand
CAATGCCGACTTAAGTACAAGAAATCTGACACTTTTAACTGTCTATGTTTGAAACCATTCCTGTGACACTAGTTATAGATTCCGATGCTTCACATGAAGTTTACTGTATCCTCTGACCTTCTTATTGACGATGAAACACAGAAATTGCATCGGAATTAAATACAAAAGGCACAATGCCGATTTAAGTACAAGAAAACTGACTCTTCTTACTGTCTAAGTTTGAACCATTCCTGTGACACTAGTTATAGATTCCGATGCTTCACTTCAGCTTTACTGTATCCCTCTGACCTTCGTATTGACGATGAAGTACAGAAATTGCATCAGAATTAAATACAAAATGCACAATGCCGACATAAGTACAAGAAAACTGACTCTTCTTACTGTCTATGTTTTGAACCATTCCTGTGACACTAGTTATAGATTCCGAAGCTTCACTTCAGGTTTACTGTATCCCTCTGAGCTACTTATTAACGATGGAACACAGAAATTGCATCGGAATTAAATACAAAAGGCACAATGCCGACTTAAGTACAAGATAACTGACTCTACTTACTGTCTATGGTTTGAACCATTCTTGTGACACTAGTTATAGATTCCGATGCTTCACTTCAGGTTTACTGAATCCCTCTGACCTTCTTACTGACGATGAAACACAGAAATTGCATCGGAATTAAATACAAAAGGCACAACGCCAACTTAAGTACAAGAAAACAGACTCATCTTACTGTCTATGTTTTGAACCATTCCTGTGACACTAGTTATAGATTCCGATGCTTCACTTCAGTTTACTGTATCCCTCTGACCTTCTTATTGACGATGAAACACAGAGATTGCATCGGAGTTAAATGACAAAAGGCACAATGCCGACTTAAAGTATAAGAAAACTAACTCTTCTTACAGTCTATGTTTTGAACCATTCCTGTGACACTAGTTATAGATTCCGATTCTTCACTTCAGGTTTACTGTATTCCTGTGACCTTCTTATTGACGATGAAACACAGGACATTGCATCGTAATTAAATACAAAAGGCACAATGCCGACTTAAATACAAGAAAACTGACTCTTCTTACTGTCTATGTTTTGAACCATTCCTGTGACACTAGTTATAGATTCCGATGCTTCACTTCAGGTACACTGTATCCCTCTGACGTTCTTATTGACGATGAATTACAGAAATTGCAATTGAATTAAATACAAAAGGCACAACGCCGACTTAAGTACAAGAAAACAGACTCATCTTGCTGTCTATGCTTTGAACCATTCCTGTGACACTAGTTATAGATTCAGATGCTTCACTTCAGGTTTACTGTATCCCTCTGACCTTTTTATTGACGATGAAACACAGAAATTGCATCGGAATTAAATACAAAAGGCACAATGCCGACTTAAGTATAAGAAAACTGACACTTCTTACTGTCTACGTTTTGAACCATTCCTGTGACACTAGTTATAGATTCCGATGCTTCACTTTAGGTTTACTGTGTCCCTCTGACCTTCTATTGACGATGAAACACAGAAATTGCAACGGAATTAAATACAAAGGGCAGAATGCCGACTTAAGTACAAGAAAACTGACTCTTCTTATTGTCTATGTTCTGAACCATTCCTGTGACACTAGTTATAGATTCAGATGCTTCACTTCAGGTTTACTGTATCCCTCTGACCTACTTATAGACGATGAAACACAGAAATTGCATCGGAATTAAATACAAATGGCACAATGCCGACTTAGTACAAGAAAACTGACACTTCTTACTGTCTATGTTTTGAACCATTCCTGTGACACTAGTTATAGATTCCGATGCTTCACTTCAGGGTTACTGTATCCCTCTGACCTTCTTATTGACGATGAAACACAGAATTTGCATCGGAATTAAATACAAACGGCACATTGCCGACTTAAGTACAAGAAAACTGCCTCTTCTTACTCTCTATGTTTTGAACCATTGATGTGTCACTAATGATAGATTCCGATGCTTAACTTCAGGTTTACTGTATCCCTCTGACCTTCTTATTGACGATGAAACACAGAAATTTCATCGGAATTAAATACTAAAGGCACAATGCCGACTTAAGTACAAGATAACTGACTCTTCTTACTGTCTATGCTTTGAACCATTTTTGTGACACTAGTTATAGATTCCGATGCTTCACTTCAGGTTTACTGTATCCCTCTGACCTTCTTATTGACGATGAAATACAGAAAATGCATCGGAATTAAATACAAAAAGGCACAATGCCGACTTAAGTACAAGAAAACTGACACTTCTTACTGTCTATGTTTTGAACTATTCCTGTGACACTAGTTATAGATTCCGATGCTCACTTCAGGTTTACTGTGTCCCTCTGACCTTCTTATTGACGATGAAACACAGAAATTGCAACGGAATTAAATATAAAGAGCACAATGCCGACTTAAGTACAAGAAAACTGACTCTTCTTACTGTCTATGTTTAGAACCATTCCTGTGACACTAGTTATAGATTCCGATGCTTCACTTCAGGTTTACTGTGACCTACTTATAGACGATGAAACACAGAAATTGAATCGGAATTAAATACAAAAGGTACAATGCCGACTTAAGTACAAGAAAACTGACACTTCTTACTGTCTATGTTTTGAACCATTCCTGTGACACTAGTTATAGATTCCGATGCTTCACTTCAGGTTTACTGTATCCCTCTGACCTTCTTATTGACGATGAAACACAGAATTTGCATCGGAATTAAATACAAATGGCACAACGCCGACTTAAGTACAAGAAAACTTACTCTTCTTACTCTCTATGTTTTGAACCATGGATGTCACACTAATGATAGATTCCGATGCTTCACTTCAGGTTTACTGTATCTCTCTGACCTTCTTATTGACGAGGAAACACAGAAATTGCATCGGAATTAAATACAAAAGGCATAATGCCAACTTAAGTACAAGAAAACTGACTCTTCTTACTGTCTATGTTTGAACCATTCCTGTAACACTAGTTATTGATTCCGATGCTTCACTTCAGGTTTACTGCATCCCTCTAACCTAATTATTGACGATGAAACACAGAAATTGCATCGGAATTAAATACAAAAGGCACAATGCCGACTTAAGTACAAGAAAACTGACACTTCTTACTGTCTATGTTTTGAACCAATCCTGTGACACTAGTTATAGATTCCGATGCTTCACTCCAGGTTTACTGTATCCCTCTGACCTTCTTATTGACGATGAAACACAGAATTTGCATCTGAATTAATTACAAATGCCCACAATGCCGACTTAAGTACAAGAAAACTGCCTCTTCTTACTCTCTGTGTTTTGAATTATTGATGTGACACTAATGATAGATTCCGATGCTTAACTTCAGTTTACTGTAACCCTCTGACCTTCTTATTGACGATGAAACACAGAAATTGCAATTGAATTGAATACAAAATGCACAACGCCGACTTAAGTACAAGAAAACTGCCTCTTCTTACAGTCTATGTTTGGAACCATTCCTGTGACACTAGTTATAGATTCTGATGCTTCACTTCAGGTTTACTGTATCCCTCTGACCTTCTTATTGACGATGAAACACAGAAATTTCATCGTAATTAAATACAAAAGGCACAATGCCGACTTAAGTACAAGAAAACTGACTCTTCTTACTGTCTATGATTTGAACCATTCCTGTGACACTAGTTACAGATTCCGATGCTTCACTTCAGGTTTATTGTATCACTCCGACCTTCTTATTGACGATGAAATACAGAAATTGCATCGGAATTAAATACAAAATGCACAATGCCGACTTAAGTACAAGATAACTGACTCTTCTTACTGTCTATGCTTTGAACCATTTTTGTGACACTAGTTATAGATTCCGATGCTTCACTTCAGGTTTACTGTATCCCTCTGACCTTCTTATTGACGATGAAACACAGAATTTTCATCGGAATTAAATACAAAAGGCACAATGCCGACTTAAGTACAAGAAAACTGACATTTCTTACTGTCTATGCTTTGAACCATTCCTGTGACACTAGTTATAGATTCCGATGATTCACTTCAGGTTTACTGTGTCCCTCTGACCTTCTTATTGACGATGAAACACAGAAATTGCAACGGAATTAAATATAAAGAGCACAATGCCGACTTAAGTACAAGAAAACTGACTCTTCTTACTGTCTATGTTTTGAACCATTCCTGTGACACTAGTTATAGATTCCGATGCTTCACTTCAGGTTTACTGTATCCCTCTGACCCACTTATAGACGATGAAACACAGAAATTGAATCGGAATTAAATACAAAAGGTACAATGCCGACTTAAGTACAAGAAAACTGACACTTCTTACTGTCTATGTTTTGAACCATTCCTGTGACACTAGTTATAGATTCCGATGCTTCACTTCAGGTTTACTGTATCCCTCTGACCTTCTTATTGACGATGAAACACAGAATTTTCATCGGAATTAAATACAAATGGCACAAGGCCGACTTAAGTACAAGAAAACTTACTCTTCTTACTCTCTATGTTTTGAATCATTGATGTGACACTTATGATAGAATCCGATGCTTCACTTCAGGTTTACTGTATCTCTCTGACCTTCTTATTGGCGAGGAAACACAGAAATTGCATCGGAATTAAATACAAAAGACATAATGCCAACTTAAGTACAAGAAAACTGAGTCTTCTTACTGTCTATGTTTGAACCATTCCTGTGACACTAGTTATTGATTCCGATGCTTCACTTCAGGTTTACTGCATCCCTCTGACCTTATTATTGACGATGAAACACAGAAATTGCATCGGAATTAAATACAAAAGGCAAAATGCCGACTTAAGTACAAGAAAACTGACACTTCTTACTGTCTATGTTTTGAACCATTCCTGAGAGACTAGTTATAGATTCCGATGCTTCACTTCAGGTTGACTGTATCCCTCTGACCTTCTTATTGACGATGAAACACAGAATTTGCATCTGAATTAATTACAAATGGCACAATGCCGACTTAAGTACAAGAAAACTGCCTCTTCTTACTCTATATGCTTTGAACCATTGATGTGACACTAATGATAGATTCCGATGCTTAATTTCAGGTTTACTGTATCCCTCTGACCTTCTTATTGACGATCAAACACAGAAATTGCATCGGAATTAAATACAAAAGGCACAATGCCAACTTAAGTACAAGAAAACTGCCTCTTCTTACTCTCTGTGTTTTGAATTATTGATGTGACACTAATGATAGATTCCGATGCTTAACTTCAGGTTTACTGTAACCCTCTGACCTTCTTATTGACGATGAAACACAGAAATTGCAATTGAATTGAATACAAAATGCACAACGCCGACTTAAGTACAAGAAAACTGCCTCTTCTTACAGTCTATGTTTGGAACCATTCCTGTGACACTAGTTATAGATTCTGATGCTTCACTTCAATTTTACTGTATCCCTCTGACCTTCTTATTGACGATGAAACACAGAAATTTCATCGTAATTAAATACAAAAGGCACAATGCCGACTTAAGTACAAGAAAACTGACTCTTCTTACTGTCTATGATTTGAACCATTCCTGTGACACTAGTTACAGATTCCGATGCTTCACTTCAGGTTTATTGTATCACTCCGACCTCCTTATTGACGATGAAATACAGAAATTGCATCGGAATTAAATACAAAATGCACAATGCCGACTTAAGTACAAGATAACTGACTCTTCTTACTGTCTATGCTTTGAACCATTTTTGTGACACTAGTTATAGATTCCGATGCTTCACTTCAGGTTTACTGTATCCCTCTGACCTTCTTATTGACGATGAAACACAGAATTTTCATCGGAATTAAATACAAAAGGCACAATGCCGACTTAAGTACAAGAAAACTGACATTTCTTACTGTCTATGCTTTGAACCATTCCTGTGACACTAGTTATAGATTCCGATGATTCACTTCAGGTTTACTGTGTCCCTCTGACCTTCTTATTGACGATGAAACACAGAAATTGCAACGGAATTAAATATAAAGAGCACAATGCCGACTTAAGTACAAGAAAACTGACTCTTCTTACTGTCTATGTTTTGAACCATTCCTGTGACACTAGTTATAGATTCCGATGCTTCACTTCAGGTTTTCTGTATCCCTCTGACCCACTTATAGACGATGAAACACAGAAATTGAATCGGAATTAAATACAAAAGGTACAATGCCGACTTAAGTACAAGAAAACTGACACTTCTTACTGTCTATGTTTTGAACCATTCCTGTGACACTAGTTATAGATTCCGATGCTTCACTTCAGGTTTACTGTATCCCTCTGACCTTCTTATTGACGATGAAACACAGAATTTTCATCGGAATTAAATACAAATGGCACAAGGCCGACTTAAGTACAAGAAAACTTACTCTTCTTACTCTCTATGTTTTGAATCATTGATGTGACACTTATGATAGAATCCGATGCTTCACTTCAGGTTTACTGTATCTCTCTGACCTTCTTATTGGCGAGGAAACACAGAAATTGCATCGGAATTAAATACAAAAGGCATAATGCCAACTTAAGTACAAGAAAACTGAGTCTTCTTACTGTCTATGTTTGAACCATTCCTGTGACACTAGTTATTGATTCCGATGCTTCACTTCAGGTTTACTGCATCCCTCTGACCTTATTATTGACGATGAAACACAGAAATTGCATCGGAATTAAATACAAAAGGCAAAATGCCGACTTAAGTACAAGAAAACTGACACTTCTTACTGTCTATGTTTTGAACCATTCCTGAGAGACTAGTTATAGATTCCGATGCTTCACTTCAGGTTGACTGTATCCCTCTGACCTTCTTATTGACGATGAAACACAGAATTTGCATCTGAATTAATTACAAATGGCACAATGCCGACTTAAGTACAAGAAAACTGCCTCTTCTTACTCTATATGTTTTGAACCATTGATGTGACACTAATGATAGATTCCGATGCTTAACTTCAGGTTTACTGTATCCCTCTGTCCTTCTTATTGACGATCAAACACAGAAATTGCATCGGAATTAAATACAAAAGGCACAATGCCAACTTAAGTACAAGAAAACTGACTCTTCTTACTGTCTATGTTTGAACCATTCCTGTGACACTAGTTATTGATTCCGATGCTTCACATAAGGTTTACTGTATTCCTCTGACCTTCTTATTGACGATGAAACACAGAAATTGCATCGGAATTAAAGACAAAAGGCACAATGCCGGTTTAAGTACATGAAAACTGACTCTTCATTCTGTCTAAGTTTTGAACCATTCCTGTGACACTAGTTATTGATTCCGATGCTTCACTTCAGCTTTACTGTATCCCTCTGACCTTCGTATTGACGATGAAACACAGAAATTGCATCAGAATTAAATACAAAAGGCACAATGCCGACATAAGTACAAGAAAACTGACTCTTCTTACACTCTATGTTTTGAACCATTCCTGTGACACTAGTTATAGATTCCGATGCTTCACTTCAGGTTTACTTTATCCCTCTGACCTACTTATAGACGATGAAACACAGAAATTGCATCGGAATTAAATAAAAAAGGCACAATGCAGACTTAAGTACAAGAAAACTGACTCTTCTTACTGTCAATTGTTTGAACCGTTCCTGTGACACTAGTTATAGATTCCGATTCTTCACTTCAGGTTTACTGTATTCCTCCGACCTTCTTATTGACGATGAAACACACAAATTGCATCGGAATTAAATACACAAGGCACAATGCCGACTTAAGTACAATAAAACTGACTCTTCTTACTGTCTATGTTTTGAACCATTGTTGTGACACTAGTTACAGATTCCGATGCTTCACTTCAGGTTTATTGTATCCCTCTGACCTTCTTATTGACGATGAAACACAGAAATTGCATCGCAATTAAATACAAAAGGCACAATGCCGAATTAAGTACAAGATAACTGACTCTTCTTATTGTCTATGCTTTGAACCATTTTTGTGACACTAGTTATAGATTCCGATGCTTCACTTCAGACTTACTGTATCCCTCTGACCTTCTTATTGACGATGAAATACAGAAGTTGCATCGGAATTAAATACAAAAGGCACAATGCCGACCTAAGTACAAGGAAACTGACTCTTCTTACTCTCTATGTTTTGAACCATTCATGTGACACTAGTTATAGATTCCGATGCTTCATTTCAGGTTTACTGTATCCCTCTGACCTTTTTATTGACGATGAAACACAGAAATTGCATCGGAATTAAATACAAAAGGCACAATGCCGACTTAAGTACAAGAAAACTGACACTTCTTACTGTCTATGCTTTGAACCATTCCTGTGACACTAGTTATAGATTCCGATGCTTCACTTCAGGTTTACTGTGTCCCTCTGACCTTCTTATTGACTATGAAACACAGAAATTGCAACGGAATTAAATACAAAGGGCACAATGCCGACTTAAGTACAAGAAAACTGACTCTTCTTACTGTCTATGATTTGAACCATTTTTGTGACACTAGTTATAGATACCGATGCTTCACTTCAGGTTTACTGTATCCCTCTGACCTTCTTATTGACGATGAAACACAGAAATTGCATCAGAATTAAATACAAAATGCACAATGCCGACATAAGTACAAGAAAACTGACTCTTCTTACTCTCTATGTTTTGAACCAATTCTGTGACACTAGTTATAGATTCCGATGCTTCACTTCAGGTTTACTTTATCCCTCTGAAGTACTTATAGACGATGAAACACAGAAATTGCATCGGAATTAAATAAAAAAGGCACAATGCAGACTTAAGTACAAGAAAACTGACTCTTCTTACTGTCTATGTTTTGAACCATTCCTGTGTCACTAGTTATAGATTCCGATGCTTCACTTCAGGTTCACTGTATCCCTCTGAATTTCTTAATGACGATGAATCACTGAAATTGCATCGGAATTAAATACAAAAGGCACAATGCCGACTTAAGTACATGAAAACTGACTCTTCTTACTTTCTATGATTTGAACCATTCCTGTGACACTAGTTATAGATTCCGATGCTTCACTTCAGGTACACTGTATCCCTCTGACGTTCTTATTGACGATGAAACACAGAAATTGCAATTGAATTATATACAAAAGGCACAACGCCGACTTAAGTAAAGGAAAACTGACCCTTCTTACTGTCTATGTTTTGAACCATTCCTGTTACACTAGTTATAGATTCTGATGCTTCACTTCAGGTTTACTGTATCCCTCTGACCTTCTTGTTGACGACGAAACACAGAAATTGCATCGGAATTAAATACAAAAGGCACAATGCCGAATTAAGTACAATAAAACTGACTCTTCTTACTGTCTATGTTTTGAACCATTCCTGTGACACTAGTTACAGATTTCGATGCTTCACTTCAGGTTTATTGTATCCCTCTGACCTTCTTATTGACGATGAAACACAGAAATTGCATTGGAATTAAATACAAAAGGCACAATGCCGAATTAAGTACAAGATAACTGACTCTTCTTACTGTCTATGCTTTGAACCATTTTTGTGACACTAGTTATAGATTCCGATGCTTCACTTCAGGTTTACTGTATCCCTCTGACCTTCTTATTGACGATGAAATACAGAAATTGCAACGGAATTAAATACAAAGGGCACAATGCCGACTTAAGTACAAGAAAACTGACTCTTCTTACTCTCTATGTTTTGAATCATTGATGTGACACTTATGATAGAATCCGATGCTTCACTTCAGGTTTACTGTATCTCTCTGACCTTCTTATTGACGAGGAAACACAGAAATTGCATCGGAATTAAATACAAAAGGCATAATGCCAACTTAAGTACAAGAAAACTGAGTCTTCTTACTGTCTATGTTTGAACCATTCCTGTGACACTAGTTATTGATTCCGATGCTTCACTTCAGGTTTACTGCATCCCTCTGACCTAATTATTGACGATGAAACACAGAAATTGCATCGGAATTAAATACAAAAGGCAAAATGCCGACTTAAGTACAAGAAAACTGACACTTCTTACTGTCTACGTTTTGAACCATTCCTGAGAGACTAGTTATAGATTCCGATGCTTCACTTCAGGTTGACTGTATCCCTCTGACCTTCTTATTGACGATGAAACACAGAATTTGCATCTGAATTAATTACAAATGGCACAATGCCGACTTAAGTACAAGAAAACTGCCTCTTCTTACTCTATATGTTTTGAACCATTGATGTGACACTAATGATAGATTCCGATGCTTAACTTCAGGTTTACTGTATCCCTCTGACCTTCTTATTGACGATCAAACACAGAAATTGCATCGGAATTAAATACAAAAGGCACAATGCCAACTTAAGTACAAGAAAACTGACTCTTCTTACTGTCTATGTTTGAACCATTCCTGTGACACTAGTTATTGATTCCGATGCTTCACATAAGGTTTACTGTATTCCTCTGACCTTCTTATTGACGATGAAACACAGAAATTGCCTCGGAATTACAGACAAAAGGCACAATGCCGGTTTAAGTACATGAAAACTGACTCTTCATTCTGTCTAAGTTTTGAACCGTTCCTGTGACACTAGTTATAGATTCCGATTCTTCACTTCAGGTTTACTGTATTCCTCTGACCTTCTTATTGACGATGAAACACACAAATTGCATCGGAATTAAATACAAAAGGCACAATGCCGACTTAAATACAAGAAAACTGACTCTTCTTACTGTCTATGTTTTGAACCATTCCTGTGTCACTAGTTATAGATTCCGATGCTTCACTTCAGGTTCACTGTATCCCTCTGAATTTCTTATTGACGACGAAACACTGAAATTGCATCGGAATTAAATACAAAAGGCACAATGCCGACTTAAGTACATGAAAACTGACTCTTCTTACTGTCTATGATATGAACCATTCCTGTGACACTAGTTATAGATTCCGATGCTTCACTTCAGGTACACTGTATCCCTCTGACGTTCTTATTGACGATGAAACACAAAAATTGCAATTGAATTAAATACAAAAGGCACAACGCCGACTTAAGTACCAGAAAACTGCTCTTCTTACTGTCTATGCTTTGAACCATTCCTGTAACACTAGTTATAGATTCTGATGCTTCACTTCAGGTTTAATGTATCCCTCTGACCTTGTTATTGACGATGAAACACAGAAATATTCATCGGAATTAAATACACAAGGCACAATGCCGACTTAAGTACAATAAAACTGACTCTTCTTACTGTCTATGTTTTGAACCATTCCTGTGACACTAGTTACAGATTCCGATGCTTCACTTCAGGTTTATTGTATCCCTCTGACCTTCTTATTGACGATGAAACACAGAAATTGCATCGCAATTAAATACAAAAGGCACAATGCCGAATTAAGTACAAGATAACTGACTCTTCTTATTGTCTATGCTTTGAACCATTTTTGTGACACTAGTTATAGATTCCGATGCTTCACTTCAGACTTACTGTATCCCTCTGACCTTCTTATTGACGATGAAATACAGAAGTTGCATCGGAATTAAATACAAAAGGCACAATGCCGACCTAAGTACAAGGAAACTGACTCTTCTTACTCTCTATGTTTTGAACCATTCATGTGACACTAGTTATAGATTCCGATGCTTCATTTCAGGTTTACTGTATCCCTCTGACCTTTTTATTGACGATGAAACACAGAAATTGCATCGGAATTAAATACAAAAGGCACAATGCCGACTTCAGTACAAGAAAACTGACACTTCTTACTGTCTATGCTTTGAACCATTCCTGTGACACTAGTTATAGATTCCGATGCTTCACTTCAGGTTTACTGTGTCCCTCTGACCTTCTTATTGACTATGAAACACAGAAATTGCAACGGAATTAAATACAAAGGGCACAATGCCGACTTAAGTACAAGAAAACTGACTCTTCTTACTGTCTATGATTTGAACCATTTTTGTGACACTAGTTATAGATACCGATGCTTCACTTCAGGTTTACTGTATCCCTCTGACCTTCTTATTGACGATGAAACACAGAAATTGCATCAGAATTAAATACAAAAGGCACAATGCCGACATAAGTACAAGAAAACTGACTCTTCTTACTCTCTATGTTTTGAACCAATCCTGTGACACTAGTTATAGATTCCGATGCTTCACTTCAGGTTTACTTTATCCCTCTGAAGTACTTATAGACGATGAAACACAGAAATTGCATCGGAATTAAATAAAAAAGGCACAATGCAGACTTAAGTACAAGAAAACTGACTCTTCTTACTGTCAATGGTTTGAACCGTTCCTGTGACACTAGTTATAGATTCCGATTCTTCACTTCAGGTTTACTGTATTCCTCTGACCTTCTTATTGACGATGAAACACACAAATTGCATCGAAATTAAATACAAAAGGCACAATGCCGACTTAAATACAAGAAAACTGACTCTTCTTACTGTCTATGTTTTGAACCATTCCTGTGTCACTAGTTATAGATTCCGATGCTTCACTTCAGGTTCACTGTATCCCTCTGAATTTCTTATTGACGATGAAACACTGAAATTGCATCGGAATTAAATACAAAAGGCACAATGCCGACTTAAGTACATGAAAACTGACTCTTCTTACTTTCTATGATTTGAACCATTCCTGTGACACTAGTTATAGATTCCGATGCTTCACTTCAGGTACACTGTATCCCTCTGACGTTCTTATTGACGATGAAACACAGAAATTGCAATTGAATTAAATACAAAAGGCACAACGCAGACTTAAGTAAAGGAAAACTGACTCTTCTTACTGTCTATGTTTTGAACCATTCCTGTTACACTAGTTATAGATTCTGATGCTTCACTTCAGGTTTACTGTATCCCTCTGACCTTCTTGTTGACGACGAAACACAGAAATTGCATCGGAATTAAATACAAAAGGCACAATGCCGAATTAAGTACAATAAAACTGACTCTTCTTACTGTCTATGTTTTGAACCATTCCTGTGACACTAGTTACAGATTTCGATGCTTCACTTCAGGTTTATTGTATCCCTCTGACCTTCTTATTGACGATGAAACACAGAAATTGCATTGGAATTAAATACAAAAGGCACAATGCCGAATTAAGTACAAGATAACTGACTCTTCTTACTGTCTATGCTTTGAACCATTTTTGTGACACTAGTTATAGATTCCGATGCTTCACTTCAGGTTTACTGTATCCCTCTGACCTTCTTATTGACGATGAAATACAGAAATTGCTTCGGAATTAAATACTAAAGGCACAATGCCGACTTAAGTACAAGGAAACTGACTCTTCTTACTCTCTATGATTTGAACCATTCATGTGACACTAGTTATAGATTCCGATGTTTCATTTCAGGTTTACTGTATCCCTCTGACCTTTTTATTGACGATGAAACACAGAAATTGCATCGGAATTAAATACAAAAGGCACAATGCCGACTTAAGTACAAGAAAACTGACACTTCTTACTGTCTATGCTTTGAACCATTCCTGTGACACTAGTTATAGATTCCGATGCTTCACTTCAGGTTTACTGTGTCCCTCGGACCTTCTTATTGACTATGAAACACAGAAATTGCAACGGAATTAAATACAAAGGGCACAATGCCGACTTAAGTACAAGAAAACTGACTCTTCTTACTGTCTATGTTTTGAACCATTCCTGGGACACTAGTTATAGATTCCGATGCTTCACTTCTGGTTTACTGTATCCCTCTGACCTACTTATAGACGATGAAACACAGAAATTGCATCGGAGTTAAATACAAACTGCACAATGCCGACTTATGTACAAGAAAACTGACTCTTCTTACTCTCTATGTTTTGAACCAATCCTGTGACACTAGTTATAGATTCCGATGCTTCACTTCAGGTTTACTTTATCCCTCTGAAGTACTTATAGACGATGAAACACAGAAATTGCATCGGAATTAAATAAAAAAGGCACAATGCAGACTTAAGTACAAGAAAACTGACTCTTCTTACTGTCAATGGTTTGAACCATTTTTGTGACACTAGTTATAGATACCGATGCTTCACTTCAGGTTTACTGTATCCCTCTGACCTTCTTATTGACGATAAAACACAGAAATTGCATCAGAATTAAATACAAAAGGCACAATGCCGACATAAGTACCAGAAAACTGACTCTTCTTACTCTCTATGTTTTGAACCAATCCTGTGACACTAGTTATAGATTCCGATGCTTCACTTCAGGTTTACTTTATCCCTCTGAAGTACTTATAGACGATGAAACACAGAAATTGCATCGGAATTAAATAAAAAAGGCACAATGCAGACATAAGTACAAGAAAACTGACTCTTCTTACTGTCAATGGTTTGAACCGTTCCTGTGACACTAGTTATAGATTCCGATTCTTCACTTCAGGTTTACTGTATTCCTCTGACCTTCTTATTGACGATGAAACACACAAATTGCATCGAAATTAAATACAAAAGGCACAATGCCGACTTAAATACAAGAAAACTGACTCTTCTTACTGTCTATGTTTTGAACCATTCCTGTGTCACTAGTTATAGATTCCGATGCTTCACTTCAGGTTCACTGTATCCCTCTGAATTTCTTATTGACGATGAAACACTGAAATTGCATCGGAATTAAATACAAAAGGCACAATGCCGACTTAAGTACATGAAAACTAACTCTTCTTACTTTCTATGATTTGAACCATTCCTGTGACACTAGTTTTAGATTCCGATGCTTCACTTCAGGTACACTGTATCCCTCTGACGTTCTTATTGACGATGAAACACAGAAATTGCAATTGAATTAAATACAAAAGGCACAACGCCGACTTAAGTACAAGAAAACTGACTCTTCTTACTGTCTATGTTTTGAACCATTCCTGTAACACTAGTTATAGATTCTGATGCTTCACTTCAGGTTTACTGTATCCCTCTGACCTTCTTATTGACGATGAAACACAGAAATTGCATCGGAATTAAATACAAAAGGCACAATGCCGAATTAAGTACAATAAAACTGACTCTTCTTACTGTCTATGTTTTGAACCATTCCTGTGACACTAGTTACAGATTTCGATGCTTCACTTCAGGTTTATTGTATCCCTCTGACCTTCTTATTGACGATGAAACACAGAAATTGCATTGGAATTAAGTACAAAAGGCACAATGCCGAATTAAGTACAAGATAACTGACTCTTCTTACTGTCTATGCTTTGAAACATTTTTGTGACACTAGTTATAGATTCCGATGCTTCACTTCAGGTTTACTGTATCCCTCTGACCTTCTTATTGACGATGAAATACAGAAATTGCATCGGAATTAAATACTAAAGGCACAATGCCGACTTAAGTACAAGGAAACTGACTCTTCTTACTCTCTATGATTTGAACCATTCATGTGACACTAGTTATAGATTCCGATGTTTCATTTCAGGTTTACTGTATCCCTCTGACCTTTTTATTGACGATGAAACACAGAAATTGCATCGGAATTAAATACAAAAGGCACAATGCCGACTTAAGTACAAGAAAACTGACACTTCTTACTGTCTATGCTTTGAACCATTCCTGTGACACTAGTTATAGATTCCGATGCTTCACTTCAGGTCTACTGTGTCCCTCTGACCTTCTTATTGACTATGAAACACAGAAATTGCAACGGAATTAAATACAAAGGGCACAATGCCGACTTAAGTACAAGAAAACTGACTCTTCTTACTGTCTATGTTTTGAACCATTCCTGGGACACTAGTTATAGATTCCGATGCTTCACTTCTGGTTTACTGTATCCCTCTGACCTACTTATAGACGATGAAACACTTAAATTGCATCGGAGTTAAATACAAACTGCACAATGCCGACTTATGTACAAGAAAACTGACACTTCTTATTGTCTATGTTTTGAACCATTCCTGTGACACTAGTTATAGATTCCGATTCTTCACTTCAGGTTTACTGTATCCCTCTGACCTTCTTATTGACGATGAAACACAGAAATTGCATCGGAATTAAATACAAAAGGCACAATGCCGAATTAAGTACAATAAAACTGACTCTTCTTACTGTCTATGTTTTGAACCATTCCTGTGACACTAGTTACAGATTTCGATGCTTCACTTCAGGTTTATTGTATCCCTCTGACCTTCTTATTGCCGATGAAACACAGAAATTGCATTGGAATTAAATACAAAAGGCACAATGCCGAATTAAGTACAAGATAACGGACTCTTCTTACTGTCTATGCTTTGAAACATTTTTGTGACACTAGTTATAGATTCCGATGCTTCACTTCAGGTTTACTGTATCCCTCTGACCTTCTTATTGACGATGAAATACAGAAATTGCATCGGAATTAAATACTAAAGGCACAATGCCGACTTAAGTACAAGGAAACTGACACTTCTTACTCTCTATGATTTGAACCATTCATGTGACACTAGTTATAGATTCCGATGTTTCATTTCAGGTTTACTGTATCCCTCTGACCTTTTTATTGACGATGAAACACAGAAATTGCATCGGAATTAAATACAAAAGGCACAATGCCGACTTAAGTACAAGAAAACTGACACTTCTTACTGTCTATGCTTTGAACCATTCCTGTGACACTAGTTATAGATTCCGATGCTTCACTTCAGGTTTACTGTGTCCCTCTGACCTTCTTATTGACTATGAAACACAGAAATTGCAACGGAATTAAATACAAAGGGCACAATGCCGACTTAAGTACAAGAAAACTGACTCTTCTTACTGTCTATGTTTTGAACCATTCCTGGGACACTAGTTATAGATTCCGATGCTTCACTTCTGGTTTACTGTATCCCTCTGACCTACTTATAGACGATGAAGCACAGAAATTGCATCGGAGTTAAATACAAATTGCACAATGCCGACTTATGTACAAGAAAACTGACACTTCTTATTGTCTATGTTTTGAACCATTCCTGTGACACTAGTTATAGATTCCGATGCTTCACTTCAGGTTTACTGTATCCCTCTGACCTTCTTATTGACGATGAAACACAGAATTTGCATCGGAATTAAATACAAATGGCACAATGCCGACTTAAGTACAAGAAAACTTACTCATCTTACTCTCTATGTTTTGAAACATTGATGTGACACTAATGATAGATTCCGATGCTTCACTTCAGGTTTACTGTATCCCTCTGACGTTCTTATTGACGAGGAAACACAGAAATTGAATCGGAATTAAATACAAGAGGAACAATGCCAACTTAAGTACAAGAAAACTGACTCTTCTTACTGTCTATGCTTGAACCATTCCTGTGACACTAGTTATTGATTCCGATGCTTCACTTCAGGTTTACTGCATCCCTCTGACCTTATTATTGACGATGAAACACAGAAATTGCATCGGAATTAAATACAAAAGGCACAATGCCGACTTAAGTACAAGAAAACTGCCACTTCTTACTGTCTATGTTTTGAACCATTCCTGTGACACTAGTTATAGATTCCGATGCTTCACTTCAGGTTTACTGTATCCCTCTGACCTTCTTATTGAAGATGAAACACAGAAATTGAAACGGAATTAAATACAAAGGGCACAATGCCGACTTAAGTACAAGAAAACTGACTCTTCTTACTCTCTATGATTTGAACGATTCCTGTGACACTAGTTATTGATTCCGATGCTTCACTTCAGGTTCACTGTGTCCCTCTGACCTTCTTATTGACGATGAAACACAGAAATTGCAACGGAATTAAATACAAAGGGCACAATGCCGACTTAAGTACAAGAAAACTGACTCTTCTTACTCTCTATGTTTTGAACCATTCCTGCGACACTAGTTATAGATTCCGATGCTTCAATTCAGGTTTACTGTATCCCTCTGACCTACTTATAGACGATGAAACACAGAAATTGCATCGGAATTAAATACAAAAGGCACAATGCCGACTTAAGTACAAGAAAACTGACACTTCTTACTGTCTATGTTTTGAACCATTCCAGTGACACTAGTTATAGATTCCGATGCTTCACTTCAGGTTTACTGTATCCCTCTGACCTTCTTATTGACGATGAAACACAGAAATTGCATCGGAATTAAATACAAAAGGCACAATGCCGACTTAAGTACAAGAAAACTGACTCTTCTTACTCTCTATGTTTTGAACCATTCCTGCGACACTAGTTATAGATTCCGATGCTTCAATTCAGGTTTACTGTATCCCTCTGACCTACTTATAGACGATGAAACACAGAAATTGCATCGGAATTAAATACAAAAGGCACAATGCCGACTTAAGTACAAGAAAACTGACACTTCTTACTGTCTATGATTTGAACCATTCCTGTGACACTAGTTATAGATTCCGATGCTCCACTTCAGGTACACTGTATCCCTCTGACGTTCTTATTGACGATGAAACACCGAAATTGCAATTGAATTAAATACAGAAGGCACAACGCCGACTTAAGTACAAGAAAACTGACTCTTCTTACTGTCTATGTTTTGAACCATTCCTGTGACACTAGTTATAGATTCCGATGCTTTACTTCAGGTTTACTGTATCCCTCTGACCTTCTTATTGACGATGAAATACAGAACTTGCATCGGAATTAAATACAAAAGGCACAATGCCGACTTAAGTACAAGGAAACTGACTCTTCTTACTCTCTATGTTTTGAACCATTCCTGCGACACTAGTTATAGATTCCGATGCTTCATTTCAGGTTTACTGTATCCCTCTGACCTTTTTATTGACGATGAAACACAGAAATTGCATCGGAATTAAATACAAAAGGCACAATGCCGACTTAAGTACAAGAAAACTGACACTTCTTACTGTCTATGCTTTGAACCATTCCTGTGACACTAGTTATAGATTCCGATGCTTCACTTCAGGTTTACTGTGTCCCTCTGACCTTCTTATTGACGATGAAACACAGAAATTGCAACGGAATTAAATACAAAGAACACATTGCCGACTTAAGTACAAGAAAACTGACTCTTCTTACTGTCTATGATTTGAACCATTCCTGAGAGACTAGTTATAGATTCCGATGCTTCACTTCTGGTTTACTGTATCCCTGTGACCTACTTATAGACGATGAAACACAGAAATTGCATCGGAGTTAAATATAAAAGGCACAATGCCGACTTATGTACAAGAAAACTGACACTTCTTACTGTCTATGTTTTGAACCATTCCTTTGACACTAGTTATAGATTCCGATGCTTCACTTCAGGTTTACTGTATCCCTCTGACCTTCTTATTGACGATGAAACACAGAATTTGCATCGGAATTAAATACAAATGGCACAATGCCGACTTAAGTACAAGAAAACTTACTCTTCTCACTCTCTATGATTTGAACCATTGATATGACACTAATGATAGATTCCGATGCTTCACTTCAGGTTTACTGTATCCCTCTGACCTTCTTATTGTCGAGGAAACACAGAAATTGCATCGGAATTAAATACAAAAGGCACAATGCCAACTTAAGTACAAGAAAACTGACTCTTTTTACTGTCTATGTTTGAACCATACCTGTGACACTAGTTATTGATTCCGATGCTTCACTTCAGGTTTACTGCATCCCTCTGACCTTATTATTGACGATGAAACACAGAAATTGCATCGGAATTAAATACAAAGGGCACAATGCCGACTTAAGTACAAGAAAACTGACACTTCTTACTGTCGATGATTTGAACCATTCCTGTGACACTAGTTATAGATTCCGATGCTTCACTTCAGGTTTACTGTATCCCTCTGACCGTCTTATTGACGATGAAACACAGAAATTGCAACGGAATTAAATACAAAGGGCACAATGCCGACTTAAGTACAAGAAAACTGACTCTTCTTACTCTCTATGTTTTGAACCATTCCTCTGACACTAGATATAGATTCCGATGCTTCACTTCAGGTTTACTGTGTCCCTCTGACCTTCTTATTGACGATGAAACACAGAAATTGCAACGGAATTAAATACAAAGGGCACAATGCAAACTTAAGTGCAAGAAAACTGACTCTTCTTACTGTCTATGTTTTGAACCATTCCTGTGACACTAGTTATAGATTCCGATGCTTCAATTCAGGTTTACTGTATCCCTCTGACCTACTTATAGACGATGAAACACAGAAATTGCATCGGAATTAAGTACAAAAGGCACAATGCCGACTTAAGTACAAGAAAACTGACACTTTTTACTGTCTATGTTTTGAACCATTCCTGTGACACTAGTTATAGATTCCGATGCTTCACTTCAGGTTTACTGTGTCCCTCTGACCTTCTTATTGATGATGAAACACAGAAATTGCAACGGAATTAAATACAAAGGGCACAATGCCGACTTAAGTACAAGAAAACTTACTGTTCTTACTCTCTATGTTTTGAACCATTCCTGTGACACTAGTTATAGATTCCGATGCTTCAATTCAGGTTTACTGTATCCCTCTGACCTACTTATAGACGATGAAACACAGAAATTGCATCGGAATTAAATACAAAAGGCACAATGCCGACTTAAGTATAATAAAACTGACTCTTCTTACTGTCTATGTCTTGAACCATTCCTGTGACACTAGTTACAGATTCCGATGCTTCACATCAGGTTTATTGTATCCCTCTGACCTTCTTATTGACGATGAAACACAGAAATTGCATCGGAATTAAATACAAAAAGCACAATGCCGAATTAAGTACAAGATAACTGACTCTTCTTACTGTCTATGCTTTGAACCATTTTTGTGACACTAGTTATAGATTCCGATGCTTCACTTCAGGTACACTGTATCCCTCTGACGTTCTTATTGACGATGAAACACAGAAATTGCAATTGAATTAAATACAAAAGGCAGAACGCCGACTTAAGTACAAGAAAACTGGCTCTTCTTACTGTCTATGTTTTGAACCATTCCTGTGACACTAGTTATAGATTCTGATGCTTCACTTCAGGTTTACTGTATCCCTCTGACCTTCTTATTGACGATGAAACACAGAAATTTCATCGGAATTAAATACAAAAGGCACAATGCCGACTTAAGTACAATAAAACTGACTCTTCTTACTGTCTATGTCTTGAACCATTCCTGTGACACTAGTTACAGATTCCGATGCTTCACATCAGGTTTATTGTATCCCTCTGACCTTCTTATTGACGATGAAACACAGAAATTGCATCGGAATTAAATACAAAAAGCACAATGCCGAATTAAGTACAAGATAACTGACGCTTCTTACTGTCTATGCTTTGAACCATTTTTGTGACACTAGTTATAGATTCCGATGCTTCACTTCAGGTTTACTGTATCCCTCTGACCTTCTTATTGACGATGAAATACAGAAATTGCATCGGAATTAAATACAAAAGGCACAATGCCGACTTAAGTACAAGGAAACTGACTCTTCTTACTCTCAATGTTTTGAACCATTCATGTGACACTAGTTATAGATTCCGATGCTTCATTTCAGGTTTACTGTATCCCTCTGACCTTCTTATTGGCGATGAAACACAGAAATTGCATCGGAATTAAATACAAAAGGCACAATGCCGACTTAAGTACAAGAAAACTGACACTTTTTACTGTCTATGCTTTGAACCATTCCTGTGACACTAGTTATAGATTCCGATGCTTCACATAAGGTTTACTGTATTCCTCTGACCTTATTATTGACGATGAAATACAGAAATTCCATCGGAATTAAATACAAAAGGCACAATGCCGACTTAAGTACAAGGAAACTGACTCTTCTTACTCTCTATGTTTTGAACCATTCACGTGACACTAGTTATAGATTCCGATGCTTCATTTCAGGTTTACTGTATCCCTCTGACCTTTTTATTGACGATGAAATACAGAAATTGCATCGGAATTAAATACAAAAGGCACAATGCCGACTTAAGTACAAGAAAACTGACACTTCTTACTGTCTATGCTTTGAACCATTCCTGTGACACTAGTTATAGATTCCGATGCTTCACTTCAGGTTTACTGTGTCCCTCTGACCTTCTTATTGATGATGAAACACAGAAATTGCAACGGAATTAAATACAAAGGGCACAATGCCGACTTAAGTACAAGAAAACTTACTCTTCTTACTCTCTATGTTTTGAACCATTCCTGTGACACTAGTTATGGATTCCGATGCTTCAATTCAGGTTTACTGTATCCCTCTGACCTACTTATAGACGATGAAACACAGAAATTGCATCGGAATTAAATACAAAAGGCACAATGCCGACTTAAGTACAATAAAACTGACTCTTCTTACTGTCTATGTCTTGAACCATTCCTGTGACACTAGTTACAGATTCCGATGCTTCACATCAGGTTTATTGTATCCCTCTGACCTTCTTATTGACGATGAAACACAGATATTGCATCGGAATTAAATACAAAAAGCACAATGCCGAATTAAGTACAAGATAACTGACTCTTCTTACTGTCTATGCTTTGAACCATTTTTGTGACACTAGTTATAGATTCCGATGCTTCACTTCAGGTACACTGTATCCCTCTGACGTTCTTATTGACGATGAAACACAGAAATTGCAATTGAATTAAATACAAAAGGCAGAACGCCGACTTAAGTACAAGAAAACTGGCTCTTCTTACTGTCTATGTTTTGAACCATTCCTGTGACACTAGTTATAGATTCTGATGCTTCACTTCAGGTTTACTGTATCCCTCTGACCTTCTTATTGACGATGAAACTCAGAAATTTCATCGGAATTAAATACAAAAGGCACAATGCCGACTTAAGTACAATAAAACTGACTCTTCTTACTGTCTATGTCTTGAACCATTCCTGTGACACTAGTTACAGATTCCGATGCTTCACATCAGGTTTATTGTATCCCTCTGACCTTCTTATTGACGATGAAACACAGAAATTGCATCGGAATTAAATACAAAAAGCACAATGCCGAATTAAGTACAAGATAACTGACTCTTCTTACTGTCTATGCTTTGAACCATTTTTGTGACACTAGTTATAGATTCCGATGCTTCACTTCAGGTTTACTGTATCCCTCTGACCTTCTTATTGACAATGAAATACAGAAATTGCATCGGAATTAAATACAAAAGGCACAATGCCGACTCAAGTACAAGAAGACTGGCTCTTCGTACTGTCTATGTTTTAAACCATTCCTGTGACACTAGTTATGGATTCGGATGCTAAACTTCAGGTTCACTGCGTCCCTCTGACCTTCTTATTGGCGATGAAACACAGAAATTGCATCGGAATTAAATACAAAAGGCACAATGCCGACTTAAGTACAAGAAAACTGACACTTCTTACTGTCTATGCTTTGAACCATTCCTGTGACACTAGTTATAGATTCCGATGCTTCACTTCAGGTTTACTGTGTCCCTCTGACCTTCTTATTGACGAAGAAACACAGAAATTGGAACGGAATTAAATACAAAGGGCACAATGCCGACTTAAGTACAAGAAAACTGACTCTTCTTACTGTCTATGTTTTGAACCATTCCTGAGAGACTAGTTATAGATTCCGATGCTTCACTTCTGGTTTACTGTATTCCTCTGACCTACTTATAGACGATGAAACACAGAAAGTGCATCGGAGTTAAATACAAAAGGCACAATGCCGACTTATGTACAAGAAAACTGACACTTCTTACTGTCTATGTTTTGAACCATTCCTGTGACACTAGTTATAGATTCCGATGCTTCACTTCAGGTTTACTGTATCCCTCTGACCTTCTTATTGACGATGAAACACAGAATTTGCTCCGGAATTAAAAACAAATGGCACAATGCCGACTTAAGTACAAGAAAACTTTCACTTCTTACTCTCTATGTTTTGAACCATTGATATAACACTAATGATAGATTCCGATTCTTCACTTCAGGTTTACTGTATCCCTCTGACCTTCTTATTGACGAGGAAACACAGAAATTGCATCGGAATTAAATACAATAGGCACAATGCCAACTTATGAACAAGA
Source organism: Schistocerca americana (assembly GCF_021461395.2). Classification (NCBI taxonomy): domain Eukaryota; kingdom Metazoa; phylum Arthropoda; class Insecta; order Orthoptera; family Acrididae; genus Schistocerca; species Schistocerca americana. The sequence goes on along the minus strand of NC_060127.1, from coordinate 229,152,652 downwards.
AAACTGACTCTTCTTACTGTCTATGTTTGAACCATTCCTGTGACACTAGTTATTGATTCCGATGCTTCACTTCAGGTTTACTGCATCCCTCTGACCTTATTATTGACGATGAAACACAGAAATTGCATCGGAATTAAATACAAAAGGCACAATGCCGACTTAAGTAAAAGAAAACTGACACTTCTTACTGTCTATGTTTTGAACCATTCCTGTGACACTAGTTATAGATTCCGATGCTTCACTTCAGGTTTACTGTATCCCTCTGACCTTCTTATTGACGATGAAACACAGAAATTGCTACGGAATTAAACACAAAGGGCACAATGCCGACTTAAGTACAAGAAAACTGACTCTTCTTACTCTCTATGTTTTGAACAATTCCTGTGACACTAGTTATAGATTCCGATGCTTCACTTCAGGTTTACTGTGTCCCTCTGACCTTCTTATTGACGATGAAACACAGAAATTGCAACGGAATTAAATACAAGGGGCACAATGCCGACTTAAGTACAAGAAAAATGACTCTTCTTACTCTCTATGTTTTGAACCATTCCTGTGACACTAGTTATAGATTCCGATGCTTCAATTCTGGTTTACTGTATCCCTCTGACCTACTTATAGACGATGAAACACAGAAATTGCATCGGAATTAAATACAAAAGGCACAATGCCGACTTAAGTACAAGAAAACTGACACATCTTACTGGCTATGTTTTGAACCATTCCTGTGACACTAGTTATAGATTCCGATGCCTCACTTCAGGTTTACTGTATCCCTCTGACCTTCTTATTGACGATGAAACACAGAAATTGCATCGGAATTAAATACAAAAGGCACAATGCCGACTTAAGTACAAGAAAACTGACACTTATTACTGTCTATGTTTTGAACCATTCCTGTGACACTAGTTATAGATTCCGATGCTTCACATAAGGTTTACTGTATTCCTCTGACCTTCTTATTGACGATGAAACACAGAAATAGCATCGGAATTAAATACAAAAACCACAATGCCGATTTAAGTACATGACAACTGACTCTTCTTACTGTCTAAGTTTTGAACCATTCCTTTGATACTAGTTATAGATTCCGATGCTTCACTTCAGCTTTACTGTATCCCTCTGACCTTCGTATTGACGATGAAACACAGAAATTGCATCAGAATTAAATACAAAAGGCACAATGCCGACATAAGTACAAGAAACCAGACTCTGCCTACTGTCTATGATTTGAACCATTCGTGTGACACTAGTTATAGATTCCGAAGCTTCATTTCAGGTTTACTGTATCCCTCTGACCTACTTATTAACGATGAAACACAGAAATTGCATCGGAATTAAATACAAAAGGCACAATGCCGACTTAAGTACTGATAACTGACTCTTCTTACTGTCTATGTTTTGAACCATTCTTGTGACACTAGTTATAGATTCCGATGCTTCACTTCAGGTTTACTGTATCCCTCTGACCTTCCTATTGACGATGAAACACAGAAATTGCATCGGAATTAAATACAAAAAGCACAATGCCGACTTAAGTAAAAGAAAACTCTCTTCATACTGTCAATGTTTTGAACCATTCTTTTGACACTAGTTACAGATTCCGATGCTTCACTTCAGATTTACTGTATCCCTCTGACCATCTTATTTACGATGAAACACAGAAATTGCATCGGAATTAAATACAAAAGGCACAATGCCGACTTAAGTACAAGAAAACTGACTCTTCTTACTCTCTATGTTTTGAACCATTCATGTGACACTAGTTATAGATTCCGATGCTTCTCTTCAGGTTTACTGTTTTCCTCTGACCTTTTTATTGACGATGAAACACAGAAATTGCATCGTAATTAAATACAAAAGGCACAATGCCGACTTAAGTACAAGAAAACTGACACTTCTTACTATCTATGTTTTGAACCATTGCTGTGACACTAGTTATAGATTCCGATGATTCACTTCAGGTTTACTGTATCCCTCTGACCTTCTTATTGACGATGAAACACAGAAATTGCATCGGAATTAAATACAAAATGCACAATGCCGACTTAAGTACAAGAAAACTGACTCTTCTAACTTTCTATGTTTTGAACCATTGACGTGACACTACTGATAGATTCCGATGCTTCACTTCAGGTTTACTGTATCCCTCTGACCTTCTTTCTGACGATGAAACACAGAAATTGCATCGGAATTAAATACAAAAGGCACAATGCCGACTTAAGTACAAGAAAACTGACTCTTCTTACTGTGACACTAGTTATAGATTCCGATGCTTCACTTCAGGTTTACTGTATCCCTCTGACCTTCGTATTGACGATGAAACACAGAAATTGCATCAGAATTAAATACAAAAGGCACAATGCCGACATAAGTACAAGAAACCAAACTCTTCTTACTGTCTATGTTTTGAACCATTCGTGTGACACTAGTTATAGATTCCGAAGCTTCACTTCAGGTTTACTGTATCCCTCTGACCTACTTATTAACGATGAAACACAGAAATTGCATCGGAATTAAATACAAAAGGCACAATGCCGACTTAAGTACTGATAACTGACACTTATTACTTTCTATGCTTTGAACCATTCTTGTGACACTAGTTATAGATTTTGATGCTTCACTTCAGGTTTACTGTATCCCTCTGACCTTCTTATTGACGATGAAACACAGAAATTGCATCGGAATTAAATACAAAAAGCACAATGCCGACTTAAGTAAGAGAAAACTCTCTTCATACTGTCAATGCTTTGAACCATTCCTGTGACACTAGTTACACATTCCGATGCTTCACTTCAGATTTACTGTATCCCTCTCACCATCTTATTTACGATGAAACACAGAAATTGCATCGGAATTAAATACAAAAGGCACAATGCCGACTTAAGTACAAGAAAACTGACTCTTCTTACTCTCTATGTTTTGAACCATTCATGTGACACTAGTTATAGATTCCGATGCTTCATTTCAGGTTTACTGTATCCCTCTGACCTTTTTATTGACGATGAAATACAGAAATTGCATCGGAATTAAATACAAAAGGCACAATGCCGACTTAAGTACAAGAAAACTGACACTTCTTACTGTCTATGCTTTGAACCATTCCTGTGACACTAGTTATAGATTCCGATGCTTCACTTCAGGTTTACTGTATCCCTCTGACCTTCTTATTGACGATGAAACACAGAATTTGCTCCGGAATTAAAAACAAATGGCACAATGCCGACTTAAGTACAAGAAAACTTTCACTTCTTACTCTCTATGTTTTGAACCATTGATATAACACTAATGATAGATTCCGATTCTTCACTTCAGGTTTACTGTATCCCTCTGACCTTCTTATTGACGAGGAAACACAGAAATTGCATCGGAATTAAATACAATAGGCACAATGCCAACTTAAGTACAAGAAAACTGACTCTTCTTACTGTCTATGTTTGAACCATTCCTGTGACACTAGTTATTGATTCCGATGCTTCACTTCAGGTTTACTGCATCCCTCTGACCTTATTATTGACGATGAAACACAGAAATTGCATCGGAATTAAATACAAAAGGCACAATGCCGACTTAAGTACAAGAAAACTGACACTTCTTACTGTCTATGTTTTGAACCATTCCTGTGACACTAGTTATAGATTCCGATGCTTCACTTCAGGTTTACTGTATCCCTCTGACCTTCTTATTGACGATGAAACACAGAAATAGCTACGGAATTAAACACAAAGGGCACAATGCCGACTTAAGTACAAGAAAACTGACTCTTCTTACTCTCCATGTTTTGAACCATTCCTGTGACACTAGTTATAGATTCCGATGCTTCACTTCAGGTTTACTGTGTCCCTCTGACCTTCTTATTGACGATGAAACACAGAAATTGCAACGGAATTAAATACAAGGGGCACAATGCCGACTTAAGTACAAGAAAAATGACTCTTCTTACTCTCTATGTTTTGAACCATTCCTGTGACACTAGTTATAGATTCCGATGCTTCAATTCTGGTTTACTGTATCCCTCTGACCTACTTATAGACGATGAAACACAGAAATTGCATCGGAATTAAATACAAAAGGCACAATGCCGACTTAAGTACAAGAAAACTGACACATCTTACTGTCTATGTTTTGAACCATTCCTGTGACACTAGTTATAGATTCCGATGCCTCACTTCAGGTTTACTGTATCCCTCTGACCTTCTTATTGACGATGAAACACAGAAATTGCATCGGAATTAAATACAAAAGGCACAATGCCGACTTAAGTACAAGAAAACTGACACTTTTTACTGTCTATGTTTTGAACCATTCCTGTGACACTAGTTATAGATTCCGATGCTTCACATAAGGTTTAGCTTATTCCTCTGACCTTCTTATTGACGATGAAACACAGAAATAGCATCGGAATTAAATACAAAAGGCACAATGCCGATTTAAGTACATGACAACTGACTCTTCTTACTGTCTAAGTTTTGAACCATTCCTTTGATACTAGTTATAGATTCCGATGCTTCACTTCAGCTTTACTGTATCCCTCTGACCTTCGTATTGACGATGAAACACAGAAATTGCATCAGAATTAAATACAAAAGGCACAATGCCGACATAAGTACAAGAAACCAGACTCTTCCTACTGTCTATGTTTTGAACCATTCGTGTGACACTAGTTATAGATTCCGAAGCTTCACTTCAGGTTTACTGTATCCCTCTGACCTACTTATTAACGATGAAACACAGAAATTGCATCGGAATTAAATACAAAAGGCACAATGCCGACTTAAGTACTGATAACTGACTCTTCTTACTGTCTATGCTTTGAAAAATTCTTGTGACACTAGTTATCGATTCCGATGCTTCACTTCAGGTTTACTGTATCCCTCTGACCTTCTTATTGACGATGAAACACAGAAATTGCATCGGAATTAAATACAAAAAGCACAATGCCGACTTAAGTAAAAGAAAACTCACTTCATACTGTCAATGCTTTGAACCATTCTTTTGACACTAGTTACAGATTCCGATGCTTCACTTCAGATTTACTGTATCCCTCTGACCATCTTATTTACGATGAAACACAGAAATTGCATCGGAATTAAATACAAAAGGCACAATGCCGACTTAAGTACAAGAAAACTGACTCTTCTTACTCTCTATGTTTTGAACCATTCATGTGACACTAGTTATAGATTCCGATGCTTCTCTTCAGGTTTACTGTTTTCCTCTGACCTTTTTATTGACGATGAAACACAGAAATTGCATCGTAATTAAATACAAAAGGCACAATGCCGACTTAAGTACAAGAAAACTGACACTTCTTACTATCTATGTTTTGAACCATTGCTGTGACACTAGTTATAGATTCCGATGATTCACTTCAGGTTTACTGTATCCCTCTGACCTTCTTATTGACAATGAAACACAGAAATTGCATCGGAATTAAATACAAAATGCACAATGCCGACTTAAGTACAAGAAAACTGACACTTCTAACTTTCTATGTTTTGAACCATTGACGTGACACTACTGATAGATTCCGATGCTTCACTTCAGGTTTACTGTATCCCTCTGACCTTCTTTCTGACGATGAAACACAGAAATTGCATCGGAATTAAATACAAAAGGCACAATGCCGACTTAAGTACAAGAAAACTGACTCTTCTTACTGTGACACTAGTTATAGATTCCGATGCTTCACTTCAGGTTTACTGTATCCCTCTGACCTTCGTATTGACGATGAAACACAGAAATTGCATCAGAATTAAATACAAAAGGCACAATGCCGACATAAGTACAAGAAACCAAACTCTTCTTACTGTCTATGTTTTGAACCATTCGTGTGACACTAGTTATAGATTCCGAAGCTTCACTTCAGGTTTACTGTATCCCTCTGACCTACTTATTAACGATGAAACACAGAAATTGCATCGGAATTAAATACAAAAGGCACAATGCCGACTTAAGTACTGATAACTGACACTTCTTACTGTCTATGCTTTGAACCATTCTTGTGACACTAGTTATAGATTTTGATGCTTCACTTCAGGTTTACTGTATCCCTCTGACCTTCTTATTGACGATGAAACACAGAAATTGCATCGGAATTAAATACAAAAAGCACAATGCCGACTTAAGTAAAAGAAAACTCTCTTCATACTGTCAATGCTTTGAACCATTCTTGTGACACTAGTTACACATTCCGATGCTTCACTTCAGATTTACTGTATCCCTCTGACCATCTTATTTACGATGAAACACAGAAATTGCATCGGAACTAAATACAAAAGGCACAATGCCGACTTAAGTACAAGAAAACTGACTCTTCTTACTCTCTATGTTTTGAACCATTCATGTGACACTAGTTATAGATTCCGATGCTTCTCTTCAGGTTTACTGTTTTCCTCTGACCTTTTTATTGACGATGAAACACAGAAATTGCATCGTAATTAAATACAAAAGGCACAATGCCGACTTCAGTACAAGAAAACTGACACTTCTAACTATCTATGTTTTGAACCATTCCTGTGACACTAGTTATAGATTCCGATGATTCACTTCAGGTTTACTGTATCCCTCTGACCTTCTTATTGACGATGAAACACAGAAATTGCATCGGAATTAAATACAAAAGGCACAATGCCGACTTAAGTACAAGAAAACTGACTCTTCTAACTCTCTATGTTTTGAACCATTGATGTGACACTAATGATAGATTCCGATGCTTCACTTCAGGTTTACTGTATCCCTCTGACCTTCTTATTGACGATGAAACACAGAAATTGCATCGGAATTAAATACAAATGGCACAATGACGACTAAAGTACAAGAGAACTGACTCTTCTTACTGTCTATGATTTGAACCGTTCCTGTGACACTAGTTATAGATTCCGATTCTTCACTTCAGGTTTACTGTATTCCACTGACCTTCTTATTGACGATGAAACACACAAATTGCATCGGAATTAAATACAAAAGGCACAATGCCGACTTAAGTACAAGAAAACTGACTCTTCTAACTTTCTGTGTTTTGATCCATTCCTGTGACACTAGTTATAGATTCCGATGCTTCACTTCAGTGTTACTGTATCCCTCCGACCTTCTTATTGACGATGAAACACAGAAATTTCATCGGAATTAAATACAAAAGGCACAATGCCGACTTAAGTACAAGAAAACTGACTCTTCTTACTGTCTATGTTTTGAACCATTCCTGTGACACTAGTTATAGATTCCGATGCTTCACTTCAGGTTCACTGTATCCCTCTGAATTTCTTATTGACGATGAAACATTGAAATTGCATCGGAATTAAATACAAAAACCACAATGCCGACTTAAGTACATGAAAACTGACTCTTCTTACTGTCTATGATTTGAACCATTCCTGTGACACTAGTTATAGATTCCGATGCTTCACTTCAGGTACACTGTATCCCTCTGAGGTTCTTATTGACGATGAAACACAGAAATTGCAATTGAATTAAATACAAAAAGCACAACGCCGGCTTAAGTACAAGAAAACTGACTCTTCTTACTGTCTATGTTTTGAGCCATTCCTGTGACACTAGTTATAGATTCTGATGCTTCACTTCAGGTTTACTGTATCCCTCTGACCTTCTTATTGACGATGAAACACAGAAATTTCATCGGAATTAAATACAAAAGGCACAATGCCGACTTAAGTACAATAAAACTGACTCTTCTTACTGTCTATGTTTTGAACTATTCCTGTGACACTAGTTACAGATTCCGATGCTTCACTTCATGTTTATTGTATCCCGCTTACCCTCTTATTGACGATGAAACACATAAATTGCATCGGAATTAAATACAAAAGGCACAATGCCGAATTAAGTACAAGGAAACTGACTCTTCGTACTCTCTACGTTTTGAACCATTCATGTGACACTAGTTATAGATTCCGATGCTTCACATATGGTTTACTGTATTCCTCTGACCTTCTTATTGACGATGAAATACAGAAATTGCATCGGAATTAAATACAAAAGGCACAATGCCGACTTAAGTACATGAAAACTGACTCTTCTTACTGTCTATGATTTGAACCATTCCTGTGACACTAGTTATAGATTCCGATGCTTCACTTCAGGTACACTGTATCCCTCTGACGTTCTTATTGACGATGAAACACAGAAATTGCAATTGAATTAAATACAAAAGGCACAACGCCGACTTAAGTACAAGAAAACTGACACTTCTTACTGTCTATGTTTTGAGCCATTCCTGTGACACTAGTTATAGATTCTGATGCTTCACTTCAGGTTTACTGTATCCCTCTGACCTTCTTATTGACGATGAAACACAGAAATTACATCGGAATTAAATACAAAAGGCACAATGCCGACTTAAGTACAAGGAAACTGACACATCTTACTGTCTATACTTTGAACCATTCCTGTGACACTAGTTATAGATTCCGATGCTTCACTTCAGGTTTACTGTATCCCTCTGACCTTCTTATTGACGATGAAACACAGAAATTGCATCGGAATTAAATACAAAAGGCACAATACCTACTTAAGTACAAGAAAACTGACACTTTTTACTGTCTATGTTTTGAACCATTCCTGTGACACTAGTTATAGATTCCGATGCTTCACTTCAGGTTTACTGTGTCCCTCTGACCTTCTTATTGACGATGAAACACAGAAATTGCAACGGAATTAAATACAAAGGGCACAATGCCGACTTAAGTACAAGAAAACTGACTCTTCTTACTCTCTATGTTTTGAACCATTCCTGTGACACTAGTTATAGATTCCGATGCTTCAATTCAGGTTTACTGTATCCCTCTGACCTACGTATAGACGATGAAACACAGAAATTGCATCGGAATTAAATACAAAAGGCACAATGCCGACTTAAGTACACGAAAACTGACACTTCTTACTGTCTATGTTTTGAACCACTCCTGTGACACTAGTTATAGATTCCGATGCTTCACTTCAGGTTTACAGTATCCCTCTGACCTTCTTATTGACGATGAAACACAGAAATTGCATCGGAATTAAATACAAAAGGCACAATGCCGACTTAAGTACAATAAAACTGACACTTCTTACTGTCTATGTTTTGAACCATTCCTGTGACACTAGTTGTAGATTCTGATGCTTCACTTCAGGTTTACTGTATCCCTCTGACCTTCTTATTGACGATGAAACACAGAAATTTCATCGGAATTACATACATAAGTCACAATGCCGACTTAAGTACAATAAAACTGACTCTTCTTACTGTCTATGTCTTGAACCATTCCTGTGACACTAGTTACAGATTCCGATGCTTCACATCAGGTTTAATGTATCCCTCTGACCTTCTTATTGACGATGAAACACAGAAATTGCATCGGAATTAAATACAAAAAGCACAATGCCGAATTAAGTACAAGATAACTGACTCGTCTTACTGTCTATGCTTTGAACCATTTTTGTGACACTAGTTATAGATTCCGATGCTTCACTTCAGGTTTACTGTATCCCTCTGACCTTCTTATTGACGATGAAATACAGAAATTGCATCGGAATTAAATACAAAAGGCACAATGCCGACTTAAGTACAAGGAAACTGACTCTTCTTACTCTCTATGTTTTGAACCATTCATGTGACACTAGTTATAGATTCCGATGGTTCATTTCAGGTTTACTGTATCCCTCTGACCTTTTTATTGAAGATGAAACACAGAAATTGCATCGGAAATAAATACAAAAGGCACAATGCCGACTTAAGTACAAGAAAACTGACACTTCTTACTGTCTATGCTTTGAACCATTCCTGTGACACTAGTTATAGATTCCGATGCTTCACTTCAGGTTTACTGTGTCCCTCTGACCTACTTATTGACGATGAAACACAGAAATTGCAACGGAATTGAATACAAAGGGCACAATGCCGACTTAAGTGCAAGAAAACTGACTCTTCTTACTGTCTATGTTTTGAACCATTCCTGAAAGACTAGTTATAGATTCCGATGCTTCACTTCTGGTTTACTGTATCCCTCTGACCTACTTATAGACGATGAAACACAGAAATTGCATCGGAGTTAAATACAAAAGGCACAATGCCGACTTATGTACAAGAAAACTGACACTTCTTACTGTCTATGTTTTGAACCATTCCTGTGACACTAGTTATAGATTCCGATGCTTCACTTCAGGTTTACTGTATCCCTCTGACCTTCTTATTGACGATGAAACACAGAATATGCATCGGAATTAAATACAAATGGCACAATGCCGACTTAAGTACAAGAAAACTTACTCTTCTTACTCCCTATGTTTTGAACCATTGATATGACACTAATGATAGATTCCGATGCTTCACTTCACGTTTACTGTATCCCTCTGACCTTCTTATTGACGAGGAAACACAGAAATTGCATCGGAATTAAATATGTTGTTGTTGTTGTGGTCTTCAGTCCTGAGACTGGTTTGATGCAGCTCTCTATGCTACTCTATCCTGTGCAAGCTTTTTCATCTCCCAGTACCTATTGCAACCTACATCCTTCTGAATCTGCTTTGTGTATTCCTCTCTTGGTCTCCCTCTACGATTTTTACCCTCCACGCTGCCCTCCAATATTAAATTGGTGATCCCTTGATGCCTCAGAACATGTCCTACCAACCGATCCCTTCTTCTGGTCAAGTTGTGCCACAAACTTCTCTTCTCCCCAATCCTATTCAATACTTCCTCATTAGTTATGTGATCTACCCACCTTATCTTCAGCATTCTTCTGTAGCACCACATTTCGAAAGCTTCTATTCTCTTCTTGTCCAAACTATTTATCGTCCATGTTTCACTTCCATACATGGCTACACTCCATACGAATACTTTCAGAAATGACTTCCTGACACTTAAATCAATACTGGATGTTAACAAATTTCTCGTCTTCAGAAACGCTTTCCTTGCCATTGCCAGCCTACATTTTATATCCTCTCTACTTCGACCATCATCAGTTATTTTGCTCCCCAAATAGCAAAACTCCTTTACTACTTTAAGTGCCTCATTTCCTAATCTAATTCCCTCAGCATTACCCGACTTAATTAGACTACATTCCATTATCCTTGTTTTGCTTTTGTTGATGTTCATCTTATATCCTCCTTTCAAGACACTGTCCATTCCATTCAACTGCTCTTCCAAGTCCTTTGCTGTCTCTGACAGAATTACAATGTCATCGGCGAACCTCAAAGTTTTTATTTCTTCTCCATGAATTTTAATACCTACTCCGAATTTTTCTTTTGTTTCCTTTACTGCTTGCTCAATATACAGATTGAACAACATCGGGGAGAGGCTACAACCCTGTCTTACTCCCTTCCCAACCACTGCTTCCCTTTCATGTCCCTCGACTCTTATAACTGCCATCTGCTTTCTGTACAAATTGTAAATAGCCTTTCGCTCCCTGTATTTTACCCCTGCCACCTTTAGAATTTGAAAGAGAGTATTCCAGTCAACATTGTCAAAAGCTTTCTCTAAGTCTACAAATGCTAGAAACGTAGGTTTGCCTTTCCTTAGTCTTTCTTCTAAGATAAGTCGTAAGGTCAGTATTGCCTCACATGTTCCAGTGTTTCTACGGAATCCAAACTGATCTTCCCCGAGGTTGGCTTCTACTAGTTTTTCCATTCGTCTGTAAAGAATTCGTGTTAGTATTTTGCAGCTGTGACTTATTAAGCTGATAGTTCGGTAATTTTCACATCTGTCAACACCTGCTTTCTTTGGGATTGGAATTATTATATTCTTCTTGAAGTCTGAGGGTATTTCGCCTGTTTCATACATCTTGCTCACCAGATGGTAGAGTTTTGTCAGGACTGGCTCTCCCACGGCCGTCAGTAGTTCCAATGGAATATTGTCTACTCCGGGGGCCTTGTTTCGACTCAGGTCTTTCAGTGCTCTGTCAAACTCTTCACGCAGTATCGTATCTCCCATTTCATCATCATCTACATCCTCTTCCATTTCCATAATATTGTCCTCAAGTACATCGCCCTTGTATAGACCCTCTATATACTCCTTCCACCTTTCTGCTTTCCCTTCGTTGCTTAGAACTGGGTTTCCATCTGAGCTCTTGATATTCATACAAGTCGTTCTCTTATCTCCAAAGGTCTCTTTAATTTTCCTGTAGGCGGTATCTATCTTACCCCTAGTGAGATAGGCCTCTACATCCTTACATTTGTCCTCTAGCCATCCCTGCTTAGCCATTTTGCACTTCCTGTCGATCTCATTTTTGAGACGTTTGTATTCCTTTTAGCCTGTTTCACTTACTGCATTTTTATATTTTCTCCTTTCATCAATTAAATTCAATATTTCTTCTGTTACCCAAGGATTTCTACTAGCCCTCGTCTTTTTACCTACTTGATCCTCTGCTGCCTTCACTACTTCATCCCTCAAAGCTACCCATTCTTTTTCTACTGTATTTATTTCCCCCATTCCTGTCAATTGCTCCATTATGCTCTCCCTGAATCTCTGTGCAACCTCTGGTTCTTTTAGTTTATCCAGGTCCCATCTCCTTAAATTCCCACCTTTTTGCAGTTTCTTCAGTTTTAATCTACAGGTCATAACCAATAGATTGTGGTCAGAGTCCACATCTGCCCCTGGAAATGCCTTACAATTTAAAACCTGGTTCCTAAATCTCTGTCTTACCATTATATAATCTATCTGATACCTTTTAGTATCTCCAGGGTTCTTCCATGTATACAACCTTCTTTCATGATTCTTAAACCAAGTGTTAGTTATGATTATGTTGTGCTCTGTGCAAAATTCTACCAGGCGGCTTCCTCTTTCATTTCTGTCCCCCAATCCATATTCACCTACTATGTTTCCTTCTCTCCCTTTTCCTACACTCGAATTCCAGTCACCCATGACTATTAAATTTTCGTCTCCCTTCACAATCTGAATAATTTCTTTTATTTCATCATACATTTCTTCAATTTCTTCGTCATCTGCAGAGCTAGTTGGCATATAAACTTGTACTACTGTAGTAGGTGTGGGCTTCGTATCTATCTTGGCCACAATAATGCGTTCACTATGCTGTTTGTAGTAGCTTACCCGCATTCCTATTTTCCTATTCATTATTAAACCTACTCCTGCATTCCCCCTATTTGATTTTGTGTTTATAACCCTGTAGTCACCTGACCAGAAGTCTTGTTCCTCCTGCCACCGCACTTCACTAATTCCCACTATATCTAACTTCACCCTATCCATTTCCCTTTTTAAATTTTCTAACCTACCTGCCCGATTAAGGGATCTGACATTCCACGCTCCGATCCGTAGAACGCCAGATTTCTTTCTCCTGATAACGACATCCTCTTGAGTAGTCCCCGCCCGGAGATCCGAATGGGGACTATTTTACCTCCGGAATATTTTACCCAAGAGGACGCCATCATCATGTAATCACACAGTAAAGCACTCCTGTGACACTAGTTATAGATTCCGATGCTTCACTTCAGGTTTACTGTATCCCTCTGACCTTCTTATTGACGATGAAACACAGAAATTGCATCGGAATTAAATACAAAAGGCACAATGCCGACTTAAGTACAATAAAACTGACTCTTCTTACTGTCTATGATTTGAACCATTCCTGTGACACTAGTTATAGATTCCGATGCTCCACTTCAAGTACACTGTATCCCTCTGACGTTCTTATTGACGATGAAACTCAGAAATTGCAATTGAATTAAATACAAAAGGCACAATGCCGACTTAAGTACAAGAAAACTGACACTTCTTACTGTCTATGTTTTGAACCATTCCTGTGACACTAGTTACAGATTCCGATGCTTCACATCAGGTTTATTGTATCCCTCTGACCTTCTTATTGACGATGAAACACAGAAATTGCATCGGAATTAAATACAAAAAGCACAATGCCGAATTAAGTACAAGATAACTGACTCTTCTTACTGTCTATTCTTTGAACCATTTTTGTGACACTAGTTATAGATTCCGATGCTTCACTTCAGGTTTACTGTATCCCTCTGACCTTCTTATTGACGATGAAATACAGAAATTGCATCGGAATTAAATACAAAATGCACAATGCCGACTTAAGTACAAGGAAACTGACTCTTCTTACTCTCTATGTTTTGAACCATTCATGTGACACTAGTTATAGATTCCGATGCTTCATTTCAGGTTTACTGTATCCCTGTGACCTTTTTATTGACGATGAAACATAGAAATTGCATCGGAATTAAATACAAAAGGCACAATGCCGACTTAAGTACAAGAAAACTGACACTTCTTACTGTCTATGCTTTGAACCATTCCTGTGACACTAGTTATAGATTCCGATGCTTCACTTCAGGTTTACTGTGTCCCTCTGACCTTCTTATTGACGATGAAACACAGAAATTGCAACGGAATTGAATACAAAGGGCACAATGCCGACTTAAGTACAAGAAAACTGACTCTTCTTACTGTCTATGTTTTGAACCATTCCTGAGAGACTAGATATAGATTCCGATGCTTCACTTCTGGTTTACTGTATCCCTCTGACCTACTTATAGACGATGAAACACAGAAATTGCATCGGAGTTAAATACAAAAGGCAAGTTGCCGACTTATGTACAAGAAAACTGACACTTCTTACTGTCTATGTTTTGAACCATTACTGTGACACTAGTTATAGATTCCGATGCTTCACTTCAGGTTTACTGTATCCCTCTGACCTTCTTATTGACGATGAAACACGGAATTTGCATCGGAATTGAATACAAAAGGCACAATGCCGACTTAAGTACAAGAAAACTGACACTTCTTACTGTCTATGTTTTGAACCATTCCTGTGACACTAGTTATAGATTCCGATGCTTCACTTCAGGTTTACTGTATCCCTCTGACCTTCTTATTGACGATGAAACACAGAAATTGCAACGGAATTAAATACAAAGGGCACAATGCCGACTTAAGTACAAGAAAACTGACTCTTCTTACTCTCTATGTTTTGAACCATTCCTGTGACACTAGTTATAGATTCCGATGCTTCACATAAGGTTTACTGTATTCCTCTGACCTTCTTATTGACGATGAAATACAGAAATTGCATCGGTATTAAATACTAAAGGCACAATGCCGACTTAAGTACATGAAAACTGACTCTTCTTACTGTCTATGATTTGAACCATTCCTGTGACACTAGTTATAGATTCCGATGCTTCACTTCAGGTACACTGTATCCCTCTGACGTTCTTATTGACGATGAAACACAGAAATTGCAATTGAATTAAATACAAAAGGCACAACGCCGACTTAAGTACAAGAAAACTGACTCTTCTTACTGTCTATGTTGTGAGCCATTCCTATGACACTAGTTATAGATTCTGATGCTTCACTTCAGGTTTACTGTATCCCTCTGACCTTCTTATTGACGATGAAACACAGAAATTTCATCGGAATTAAATACAAAATGCACAATGCCGACTTAAGTACAAGAAAACTGACACATCTTACTGTCTATATTTTGAACCATTCCTGTGACACTAGTTATAGATTCCGATGCTTCACTTCAGGTTTACTGTATCCCACTGACCTTCTTATTGACGATGAAACACAGAAATTGCATCGGAATTAAATACAAAAGGCACAATGCCTACTTAAGTACAAGAATACTGACACTTTTTACTGTCTATGTTTTGAACCATTCCTGTGACACTAGTTATAGATTCCGATGCTTCACATAAGGTTTACTGTATTCCTCTGACTTTCTTATTGACGATGAAATACAGAAATTGCATCGGAATTAAATACAAAACGCACAATGCCGACTTAAGTACAAGGAAACTGACTCTTCTTACTCTCTATGTTTTGAACCATTCATGTGACACTAGTTATAGATTCCGATGCTTCATTTCAGGGTAACTGTATCCCTCTGACCTTTTTATTGACGATGAAACACAGAAATTGCATCGGAATTAAATACAAAAGACACAATGCCGACTTAAGTACAAGAAAACTGACAATTCTTACCGTCTATGCTTTGAACCATTCCTGTGACACTAGTTATAGATTCCGATGCTTCACTTCAGGTTTACTGTGTCCCTCTGACCTTCTTATTGACGATGAAACACAGAAATTGCAACGGAATTAAATACAAAGGGCACAATGCCGACTTAAGTACAAGAAAACTGACTCTTCTTACTCGCTATGTTTTTAACCATTCCTGTGACACTAGTTATAGATTCCGATGCTTCAATTCAGGTTTACTGTATCCCTCTGACCTACTTATAGACGATGAAACACAGAAATTGCATCGGAATTAAATACAAAAGGCACAATGCCGACTTAAGTACAAGAAAACTGACACTACTTACTGTCTATGTTTTGAACCATTCCTGTGACACTAGTTATAGATTCCGATGCTTCACTTCAGGTTTACTGTATCCCTCTGACCTTCTTATTGACGATGAAACACAGAAATTGCATCGGAATTAAATACAAAAGGCACAATGCCGACTTAAGTACAATAAAACTGACTCTTCTTACTGTCTATGATTTGAACCATTCCTGTGACACTAGTTATAGATTCCGATGCTCCACTTCAGGTTCACTGTATCCCTCCGACGTTCTTATTGACGATGAAACACAGAAATTGCAATTGAATTAAATACAAAAGGAACAATGCCGACTTAAGTACAAGAAAACTGACACTTCTTACTGTCTATGTTTTGAACCATTCCTGTGACACTAGTTATAGATTCTGATGCTTCAGGTTTACTGTATCCCTCTGACCATCTTATTGACGATGAAACACAGAAATTTCTTCGGAATTAAATACAAAAGGCACAATGCCGACTTAAGTACAAGAAAACTGACACTTCTTACTGTCTATGCTTTGAACCATTCCTGTGACACTAGTTATAGATTCCGATGCTTCACTTCAGGTTTACTGTGTCACTCTGACCTTCTTATTGACGATGAAACACAGAAATTGCAACGGAATTGAATACAAAGGGCACATTGCCGACTTAAGTACAAGAAAACTGACTCTTCTTACTGTCTATGTTTTGAACCATTCCTGAGAGACTAGTTATAGATTCCGATGCTTCACTTCTGGTTTACTGTATCCCTCTGACCTACTTATAGACGATGAAACACAGAAATTGCATCGGAGTTAAATACAAAAGGCACAATGCCGACTTATGTACAAGAAAACTGACACTTCTTACTGTCTATGTTTTGAACCATTCCTGTGACACTAGTTATAGATTCCGATGCTTCACTTCAGGTTTACTGTATCCCTCTGACCTTCTTATTGGCGATGAAACACAGAATTTGCATCGGAATTAAATACAAATGGCACAATGCCGACTTAAGTACAAGAAAACATACTCTTCTTACTCTCTATGTTTTGAACCATTGATATGACACTAATGATAGATTCCGATGCTTCACTTCAGGTTTACTGTATCCCTCTGACCTTCTTATTGACGAGGAAACACAGAAATTGCATCCGAATTAAATACAAAAGGCACAATGCCAACGTAAGTACCAGAAAACTGACTCTTCTTACTGTCTATGTTTGAACCATTCCTGTGACACTAGTTATTGATTCCGATGCTTCACTTCAGGTTTACTGCATCCCTCTGACCTTATTATTGACGATGAAACACAGAAATTGCATCGGAATTAAATACAAAAGGCACAATGCCGACTTAAGTACAAGAAAACTGACACTTCTTACTGTCTATGTTTTGAACCATTCCTGTGACACTAGTTATAGATTCCGATGCTTCACTTCAGGTTTACTGTATCCCTCTGACCTTCTTGTTGTTGTTGTTGTTGTGGTCTTCAGTCCTGAGACTGGTTTGATGCAGCTCTCCATGCTACTCTATCCTGTGCAAGCTTTTTCATCTCCCAGTACCTACTGCAACCTACATCCTTCTGAATCTGCTTAGTGTATTCATCTCTTGGTCTCCCTCTACGATTTTTACCCTCCTCGCTGCCCTCCAATACTAAATTGGTGATCCCTTGATGCCTCAGAACATGTCCTACTAACCGATCCCTTCTTCTGGTCAAGTTGCGCCACAAACTTCTCTTCTCCCCAATCCTATTCAATACTTCCTCATTAGTTATGTGATCTACCCATCTAATCTTCAGCATTCTTCTGTAGCACCACATTTCGAAAGCTTCTATTCTCTTCTTGTCCAGACTATTTATCGTCCATGTTTCACTTCCATACATGGCTACACTCCATACAAATACTTTCAGAAATGACTTCCTGACACTTAAATCAATACTGGATGTTAACAAATTTCTCTTCTTCAGAAACGCTTTCCTTGCCATTGCCAGCCTACATTTTATATCCTCTCTACTTCGACCATCATCAGTTATTTTGCTCCCCAAATAGCAAAACTCCTTTACTACTTTAAGTGTCTCATTTCCTAATCTAATTCCCTCAGCATCACCCGACTTAATTAGACTACATTCCATTATCCTTGTTTTGCTTTTGTTGATATTCATCTTATATCCTCCTTTCAAGACACTGTCCATTCCATCCAACTGCTCTTCCAAGTCCTTTGCTGTCTCTGACAGAATTACAATGTCATCGGCGAACCTCAAAGTTTTTATTTCTTCTCCATGAATTTTAATACCTACTCCGAATTTTTCTTTTGTTTCCTTTACTGCTTGCTCAATATACAGATTGAACAACATTGGGGAGAGGCTACAACCCTGTCTTACTCCCTTCCCAAACACTGCTTCCCTTTCATGTCCCTCGACTCTTATAACTGCCATCTGGTTTCTGTACAAATTGTAAATAGCCTTTCGCTCCCTGTATTTTACCCCTGCCATCTTTAGAATTTGAAAGAGAGTATTCCAGTCAACATTGTCAAAAGCTTTCTCTAAGTCTACAAATGATAGAAACGTAGGTTTGCCTTTCCTTAATCTTTCTTCTAAGATAAGTCGTAAGGTCAGTATTGCCTCACGTGTTCCAGTGTTTCTACGGAATCCAAACTGATCTTACCCGAGGTTGGCTTCTACTAGTTTTTCCATTCGTCTGTAAAGAATTCGCGTTAGTATTTTGCAGCTGTGACTTATTAAGCTGATAGTTCGGTAATTTTCACATCTGTCAACACCTGCCTTCTTTGGGATTGGAATTATTATATTCTTCTTGAAGTCTGAGGGTATTTCGCCTGTCTCATACATCTTCCTCACCAGATGGTAGAGTTTTGTCAGGACTGGCTCTCCCACGGCCGTCAGTAGTTCCGATGGAATATTGTCTACTCCGGGGGCTTTGTTTCGACTCAGGTCTTTCAGTGCTCTGTCAAACTCTTCACGCAGTATCATATCTCCCATTTCATCTTCATCTTATTGACGATGAAACACAGAAATTGCAACGGAATTAAATACAAAGGGCACAATGCCGACTTAAGTACAAGAAAACTGACTCTTCTTACTCTCTATGTTTTGAACCATTCCTGTGACACTAGTTATAGATTCCGATGCTTCACTTCAGGTTTACTGTGTCCCTCTGACCTTCTTATTGACGATGAACCACAGAAATTGCAACGGAATTAAATACAAGGGGCACAATGCCGACTTAAGTGCAAGAAAACTGACTCTTCTTACTCTCTATGTTTTGAACCATTCCTGTGACTCTAGTTATAGATTCCGATGCTTCAATTCAGGTTTACTGTATCCCTCTGACCTACTTATAGACGATGAAACACAGAAATTGCATCGGAATTAAATACAAAAGGCACAATGCCGACTTAAGTACAAGAAAACTGACACATCTTACTGTCTATGTTTTGAACCATTCCTGTGACACTAGTTATAGATTCCGATGCTTCACTTCAGGTTTACTGTATCCCTCTGACCTTCTTATTGACGATGAAACACAGAAATTGCATCGGAATTAAATACAAAAGGCACAATGCCGACTTAAGTACAAGAAAACTGACTCTTCTTACTGTGACACTAGTTATAGATTCCGATGCTTCACTTCAGGTTTACTGTATCCCTCTGACCTTCGTATTGACGATGAAACACAGAAATTGCATCAGAATTAAATACAAAAGGCACAATGCCGACATAAGTACAAGAAACCAGACTATTCTTGCTGTCTATGTTTTGAACCATTCGTGTGACACTAGTTATAGATTCCGAAGCTTCACTTCAGGTTTACTGTATCCCTTAGACCTTCTTATTGACGATGAAACACAGAAATTGCATCCGAATTTAATACAAATGGCACAATGCCGGATTTAGTACAAGAGGACTGACACTCTCACTTTCTATGATTTGAACCTCTCCTGTGAGGCCAGTTTTAGATTCCGATGCGTCACTTCAGGTTTACTGTATACCTCGCACCTCCTTATCGACGATGAAACACAGAAATTGCATCGGAACTAAATTCAAAAGGCACAATGCCGACTTAAGTACACGAGGACTGACACTCTAACTTTCTATGATTGGAACGTCTCCTGTGAGTCCACTTTTAGATTCCGATGCCTCACTTCAGGTTTACTGTATCCCTTGGACCTTCTTATTGACGATGAAACACAGAAATTGCAACCGAATTTAATACAAATGGCACAATGCCGACTTAAGTACAAGAGGACTGACACTCTCACTTTCTATGATTTGAACCTCTCCTGTGAGTCCAGTTTTAGATTCCGATGCTTCACTTCATTTTTACTGTATCCCTTGAGTCCTTCTTATCGGCGATGAAACACAGAAATTGCATGCGCATTTAATACAAATGGCACATTGCCGACTTAAATACAAGATCACTGACACTCTCACTTACTATGATTTGAACCTCTCCTGTGAGTTCAGTTTTTGATTCCGATGCTTCACTTCGGGTTTACTGTATACCTTGCACCTTCTTATTGACGATGAAACACAAAATTGCACCGGAATTAAATTCTAAAGGCACAATGCCGACTTAAGTACGAGACGACTGACACTCTAACTTTCTATGATTTGAACCTCTACTGTGAGGCCAGTTTTGATTCCGATGCTTCACTTCATGTTTACTGTACCTCTTGGACCTTCTTATTGACGATGAAACGGAGAAATTGCATCCGAATTTAATACCATAGGCACAATACAGACTTAAGTGCAAAAGGAGTGACACTCAAACTTTCTATGATTTGACCTCTCCTGTGCGTCCTGTTTTAGATTCCGATGCTTCACTTCAGGTTTACTGTATCTCTTGGGCCTTCTTATTGACGATGAAACACAGAAATTGCATCCGAATTTAATACAAATGACACAATGCCGACTTAAGTACAAGATGACTGACACTCTCACTTTCTATGATTTTAACCTCTCCTGTGAGTCCAGTTTTAGATTCCGATGCTTCACTTCAGGTTTACTGTATACCTCGCACCTCCTTATTGACGATGAAACACAGAAATTGCATCGGAACTAAATTCAAAAGGCACAATGCCGACTTAAGTACAAGAGGACTGACACTCTAACTTTCTATGATTGGAACGGCTCCTGTGAGTCCAGTTTTAGATTCCGATGCCTCACTTCAGGTTTACTGTATCCCTTGGACCTTCTTATTGACGATGAAACACAGAAATTGCAACCGAATTTAATACAAATGGCACAATGCCGACTTAAGTACAAGAGGACTGACACTCTCACTTTCTATGATTTGAACCTCTCCTGTGAGTCCAGTTTTAGATTCCGATGCTTCACTTCATTTTTACTGTATCCCTTGAGTCATTCTTATCGGCGATGAAACACAGAAATTGCATGCGCATTTAATACAAATGGCACAATGCCGACTTAAGTACGAGACGACTGACACTCTAACTTTCTATGATTTGAACCTCTCCTATGAGGCCAGTTTTGATTCCGATGCTGCACTTCATGTTTACTGTACCTCTTGGACCTTCTGATTGACGATGAAACGGAGAAATTGCATCCGAATTTAATACCATAGGCACAATACAGACTTAAGTGCAAAAGGAGTGACACTCAAACTTTCTATGATTTGACCTCTCCTGTGTGTCCAGTTTTAGATTCCGATGCTTCACTTCAGGTTTACTGTACCTCTTTGACCTTCTTATTGACGATGAAACACAGAAATTGCATCCGAATTTAATACAAATGGCATAATGCTACTTAATTACAAGATGACTGACACTCTCACTTTCTATGATTTGAACCTGTCCTGTGAGTCCAGTTTTAGATTCAGATGTTTCACTTAAGGTTTACTGTATCCCTTGGACCTTCTTATTGACGATGAAACACAGAAATTGCATCCGAATTTAATACAAAATGCACAATGCCGTCTTAAGTAACAGAGGACTGACACTCTAATATTCTATGATTTGAACCTCTCCTGTGAGTCCAGTTTTCGATTCCGGTGCTTCACATCAGGTTTACTGTATCCCTTGGACCTTCTTATTGACGATGAAACACAGAAATTGCATCCGAATTTAATACCAATGGCACAATGCCGACTTAATTTCCAGATGACTGACACTCTCACATTCTATGATTTGAACCTATCCTGTGAGTCCAGTTTTAGATTCCGATGTTTCACTTAAGGTTTACTGTATACCTTGCACCTTCTTATTGACGATGAAACACAGAAATTGCATCGGAATTAAATTCAAAGGCACAATGCCGACTTAAGTACAAGAGGACTGACACTCTAACTTTCTATGATTGGAACCTCTCCTGTGAGTCCAGATTTATATTCCGATGCTTCATTACAGGTTTACTGTATCCCTTGGACCTTTTTATTGACGATGAAACACAGAAATTGCGAACGAATGTAATACAAAAGGCACAATGCCGACTTAAGTACAAGAGGACTGACACCCTCACTTTCTATAATTTGAACATCCCCTGTGAGTCCAGTTTTAGATTCTGATGCTTCATTTCAGGTTTACTGTATACCTTGCTCCCTCTTATTGACGATAAATCACAGATTTTGCATTGAAATTAAATTCAAAAGGCACAATGCCGACTTAATTACGAGATGACTAACACTCTCACTTTCTATGATTTGAACCTCTCCTGTGAGTCCAGATTTATATTCCGATGCTTCACTACAGGATTACTGTATCACTTGGACCTTTTTATTGACGATGAAACAGAGATATTGCATCCGAATTTAATACAAAAGGCACAATTCCGACTTAAGTACAAGAGGACTGACACTCTCACTCTCTATAATTTGAACATCTCCTGTGAGTCCAGTTTTAGATTCCGATGCTTCATTTCAGGTTTACTGTATACCTTGCTCCTTCTTATTGACGATGAAACACAGAAATTGCATCCGAATTTAATACAAAAGGCACAATACCGACTTAAGTACAAGCGGAGTGACACTCTAACTTTCTATGATTTGAATCTCTCCTGTGAGTCCAGTTTTAGATTCCGATGCTTCACTACAGGTTTACTGTATCCCTTAGACCTTCTTATTGACGATGAAACACAGAAATTGCATCCGAATTTAATACAAATGGCACAATGCCCGATTTAGTACAAGAGGACTGACACTCTCACTTTCTATGATTTGAACCTCACCTGTGAGTCCAGTTTTAGATTCCGATGCTTCACTTCAGGTTTACTGTATACCTTGCACCTCCTTATTGACGATGAAACACAGAAATTGCATCGGAACTAAATTCAAAAGGCACAATGCCGACTTAAGTACAAGAGGACTGACACTCTAACTTTCTATGATTGGAACCTCTCCTGTGATTCCAGTTTTAGATTCCGATGCCTCACTTCAGGTTTACTGTATCCCTTGGACCTTCTTATTGACGATGAAACACGGAAATTGCATCCGAATTTAATACAAAATGCACAATGCCGTCTTAAGTAACAGAGGACTGACACTCTAATATTCTATGATTTGAACCTCTCCTGTGAGTCCAGTTTTAGATTCCGGTGCTTCACATAAGGTTTACTGTATCCCTTGGACCTTCTTATTGACGATGAAACACAGAAATTGCATCCGAATTTAATACCAATGGCACAATGCCGACTTAAGTACAAGAGGACTGACACTCTCACTTTCTATGATTTGAACCTCTACTGTGAGTCTAGTTTTAGATTCCGATGCTTCACTTCAAATTTACTGTATCCCTTGGTTCTTCTTATGGACGATGAAACACAGAAATTTCATCCGAATTTTATACAAATGGCATAATGCCGACTTAATTACCAGATGACTGACACTCTCACTTTCTGTGATTTGAACCTATCCTGTGAGTCCAGTTTTAGATTCGGATGTTTCACTTAAGGTTTACTGTATCCCTTGGACCTTCTTATTGACGATGAAACACAGAAATTGCATCCGAATTTAATACAAAAGGCACAATACCGACTTAAGTACAAGCGGAGTGACACTCTAACTTTCTATGATTTGAACCTCTCTTGTGAGTCCAGTTTTATATTCCGATGCTTCACTTCAGGTTTACTGTATCGCTTGGTCCTTCTTGTTGACGATGAAAGACAGAAATTGCATCCGAATTTAATACAAAAGGCACAATGGCGACTTAAGTACAAGTGGACTCACACTCTCACATTCTATGATTTGAACCTCTCCTGTAAGTCCAGTTTTAGATTCCGATGCTTCACTTGAGGTTTACTGTATACCTTGCACCTTCTTATTGACGATGAAACACAGAAATTGCATCGGAATTAAATTCAAAAGGCACAATGCCGACTTAAGTACAAGAGGACTGACACTCTAACTTTCTATGATTGGAACCTCTCCTGCGAGTCCAGATTTATATTCCGATGCTTCACTACAGGTTTACTGTATCCCTTGGACCTTTTTATTGACGATGAAACACAGAAATTGCGACCGAATGTAATACAAAAGGCACAATGCCGACTTAAGTACAAGAGGACTGACACCCTCACTTTCTATAATTTGAACATCCCCTGTGAGTCCAGTTTTAGATTCTGATGCTTCATTTCAGGTTTACTGTATACCTTGCTCCCTCTTATTGACGATAAATCACAGATTTTGCATTGAAATTAAATTCAAAAGGCACAATGCCGACTTAATTACGAGATGACTAACACTCTCACTTTCTATGATTTGAACCTCTCCTGTGAGTCCAGATTTATATTCCGATGCTTCACTACAGGATTACTGTATCACTTGGACCTTTTTATTGACGATGAAACAGAGATATTGCATCCGAATTTAATACAAAAGGCACAATTCCGACTTAAGTACAAGAGGACTGACACTCTCACTCTCTATAATTTGAACATCTCCTGTGAGTCCAGTTTTAGATTCCGATGCTTCATTTCAGGTTTACTGTATACCTTGCTCCCTCTTATTGACGATGAATCACAGAAATTGCATCGAAATTAAATTCAAAAGGCACAATGCCGACTTAATTACAAGATGACTGACACTCTCACTTTCTATGATTTGAACCTCTCCTGTGAGTCCAGATTTATATTCCGATGCTTCACTACAGGTTTACTGTATCACTTGGACCTTTTTATTGACGATGAAACACAGATATTGCATCCGAATTTAATACAAAAGGCACAATTCCGACTTAAGTACAAGAGGACTGACACTCTCACTTTCTATAATTTGAACATCTCCTGTGAGTCCAGTTTTAGATTCCGATGCTTCATTTCAGGTTTACTGTATACCTTGCTCCTTCTTATTGACGATGAAACACAGAAATTGCATCCGAATTTAATACAAAAGGCACAATACCGACTTAAGTACAAGCGGAGTGACACTCCAACTTTCTATGATTTGAATCTCTCCTGTGGGTCCAGTTTTAGATTCCGATGCTTCACTACAGGTTTACTGTATCCCTTAGACCTTCTTATTGACGATGGAACACAGAAATTGCATCCGAATTT
The DNA here is from genome assembly GCF_021461395.2 of Schistocerca americana. Taxonomy (NCBI): domain Eukaryota; kingdom Metazoa; phylum Arthropoda; class Insecta; order Orthoptera; family Acrididae; genus Schistocerca; species Schistocerca americana. The sequence goes on along the minus strand of NC_060127.1, from coordinate 229,126,833 downwards.
AATACAAATGGCACAATGCCGGATTTAGTACAAGAGGACTGACACTCTCACTTTCTATGATTTGAACCTCTCCTGTGAGTCCAGTTTTAGATTCCGATGCTTCACTTCAGGTTTACTGTATACCTTGCACCTCCTTATTGACGATGAAACACAGAAATTGCATCGGAACTAAATTCAAAAGGCACAATGCCGACTTAAGTACAAGAGGACTGACACTCTAACTTTCTATGATTGGAACCTCTCCTGTGAGTCCAGTTTTAGATTCCGATGCCTCACTTCAGGCTTACTGTATCCCTTGGACCTTCTTATTGACGATTAAACACGGAAATTGCATCCGAATTTAATACAAAATGAACATTGCCGTCTTAAGTCACAGAGGACTGACACTCTAATATTCTATGATTTGAACCTCTCCTGGGAGTCCAGTTTTAGATTCCGGTGCTTCACATCAGGTTTACTGTATCCCTTGGACCTTCTTATTGACGATGAAACACAGAAATTGCATCCGAATTTAATACCAATGGCACAATGCCGACTTAAGTACAAGAGGACTGACACTCTCACTTTCTATGATTTGAACCTCTACTGTGAGTCTAGTTTTAGATTCCGATGCTTCACTTCAAATTTACTGTATCCCTTGGTTCTTCTTATAGACGATGAAACACAGAAATTTCATCCGAATTTTATACAAATGGCATAATGCCGACTTAATTACCAGATGACTGACACTCTCACTTTCTGTGATTTGAACCTATCCTGTGAGTCCAGTTTTAGATTCGGATGTTTCACTTAAGGTTTACTGTATCCCTTGGACCTTCTTATTGACGATGAAACACAGAAATTGCATCCGAATTTAATACAAAAGGCACAATACCGACTTAAGTACAAGCGGAGTGACACTCTAACTTTCTATGATTTGAACCTCTCCTGTGAGTCCAGTTTTATATTCCGATGCTTCACTTCAGGTTTACTGTATCGCTTGGTCCTTCTTGTTGACGATGAAAGACAGAAATTGCATCCGAATTTAATACAAAAGGCACAATGGCGACTTAAGTACAAGTGGTCTGACACTCTCACATTCTATGATTTGAACCTCTCCTGTAAGTCCAGTTTCAGATTCCGATGCTTCACTTGAGGTTTACTGTATACCTTGCACCTTCTTATTGACGATGAAACACAGAAATTGCATCGGAATTAAATTCAAAAGGCACAATGTCGACTTAAGTACAAGAGGACTGACACTCTAACTTTCTATGATTGGAACCTCTCCTGTGAGTCCAGTTTTAGATTCCGATGCTTCACTACAGGTTTACTGTATCCCTTAGACCTTCTTATTGACGATGAAACACAGAAATTGCATCCGAATTTAATACAAATGGCACAATGCCGGATTTAGTACAAGAGGCCTGACACTCTCACTTTTTATGATTTGAACCTCTCCTGTGAGTCCAGTTTTAGATTCCGATGCTTCACTTCAGGTTTACTGTATACCTTGCACCTCCTTATTGACGATGAAACACAGAAATTGCATCGGAACTAAATTCAAAAGGCACAGTGCCGACTTAAGTACAAGAGGACTGACACTCTAACTTTCTATGATTGGAACCTCTCCTGTGAGTCCAGTTTTAGATTCCGATGCCTCACTTCAGGTTTACTGTATCCCTTGGACCTTCTTATTGACGATGGAACACAGAAATTGCATCAGAATTTAATACAAATGGCACAATGCCGACTTAAGTACAAGAGGACTGACACTCTTACTTTCTATGATTTGAACCTCTCCTGTGAGTCCAGTTTTAGATTCCGATGCTTCACTTCATTTTTTCTGTATCCCTTGAGTCCTTCTTATCGGCGATGAAACACAGAAAATGCATGCGCATTTAATACAAATGACACATTGCCGACTTAAGTACAAGAGCACTGACACTCTCACTTTCTATGATTTGAACCTCTCCTGTGAGTTCAGTTTTTGATTCCGATGCTTCACTTCGGGTTTACTGTATACCTTGCACCTTCTTATTGGAGATGAAACACAGAAATTGCACCGGAATTAAATTCAAAAGGCACAATGCCGACTTAAGTACGAGACGACGGACACTCTAACTTTCTATGATTTGAACCTCTCCTGTGAGGCCAGTTTTGATTCAGATGCTTCACTTCATGTTTACTGTACCCCTTGGACCTTCTTATTGACGATGAAACGCAGAAATTGCATCCGAATTTAATACCATAGGCACAATACAGACTTAAGTACAAAAGGAGTGACACTCAAACATTCTATGATTTGACCTCTCCCGTGTGTCCAGTTTTAGATTCCGATGCTTCACTTCAGGTTTACTGTATCTCTTGGGCCTTCTTATTGACGATGAAACACAGAAATTGCATGCGAATTTAATACAAATGGCACATTGCCGACTTAAGTACAAGAGGACTGACACTCTCACTTTCTATGATTTGAACCTCTCCTTTGAGTCCAGTTTTAGATTCCGATTCTTCAGGTTTACTGTATACCTTATACCTTCTTATTGACGATGAAACACAGAAATTACATCCGAATTTAATACAAATGGCATAATGCCGACTTAAGTACAAGATGAGTGACACTCACACTTTCTATGATTTGAACGTTTCCTGTGAGTCCAGTTTCAGATTCAGATGCTTCACTTCAGGTTTACTGTATCTCTTGGACCTTCTTATTGACGATGAAACACAGAAATTGCATCCAAATTTAATGCAAATGGCATAATGCCGACTTAATTAGAAGATGACTGACACTCTCACTTTCTATGATTTGAACCTATCCTGTGAGTCCAGTTTTAGATTCCGATGCTTCTCTTCAGGTTTACTGTATCCCTTGGACCTTCTTATTGACGATGAAACACAGAAATTGCATCCGAATTTAATACAAAATGCACAATGCCGTCTTAAGTAAAAGAGGACTGACACTCTAATATTCTATGATTTGAACCTCTCCTGTGAGTCCAGTTTTAGATTCCGATGCTTCACATAAGGTTTACTGTATCCCTTGCACCTTCTTATTGACAATGAAACACAGAGTTTGCATCCGAATGCAATACAAAAGGCACAATGCCGACTTAAGTACAAGAGGACTGACACTCTAACTTTTTATGATTTGAACTTCTCCGGTGAGTCCAGTTTTAGATTCCGATGCTTCACTTCATGTTTACTGCATTCCTTGGACCTTCTTATTGAAGATGAAACACAGAAATTGCATCCGAATTTAATACAAAAGGAACAATTCCAACTTATGAACAAGAGGACTGACACTCTCACTTTCTATGATTTGAACCTCTCCTGTGAGTCCTGTTTTAGATTCCGATGCTTCACTTCAGGTATACTGTATACTTTGCACCTTCTTATTGATGATGAAACACAGAAATTGCATCCAAATGTAATACAAAATTCACAATGCCGTCTTAAGTAAAAGAGGACTGACACTCTAATATTCCATGATTTGAACCTCTCCTGTGAGTCCAGTTTTAGATTCCGATGTTTCACATAAGGTTTACTGTATCCCTTGGACCTTCTTATTGACGATGAAACACAGAAATTGCATCCGAATTTAATACAAATGGCACAATGCCGACTTAAGTACAAGATGACTGACACTCTCACTTTCTATGATTTGAATCTCTCCTGTGAGTCCAGTTTTAGATTCCGATGCTTCACTTCAGGTATACTGTATACTTTGCACCTTCATATTGACGATGAAACACAGAAATTGCATCCGAATTTAATACAAAAGGCACAATACCGACTTAAGTACAAGAAAACTGACACATCTTACAGTCTATATTTTGAACCATTCCTGTGACACTAGTTATAGATTCCGATGCTTCACTTCAGGTTTACTGTATCCCACTGACCCTCTTATTGACGATGAAACACAGAAATTGCATCGGAATTAAATACAAAAGGCACAATGCCTACTTAAGTACAAGAATACTGACACTTTTTACTGTCTATGTTTTGAACCATTCCTGTGACACTAGTTATAGATTCCGATGCTTCACATAAGGTTTACTGTATTCCTCTGACCTTCTTATTGACGATGAAATACAGAAATTGCATCGGAATTAAATACAAAACGCACAATGCCGACTTAAGTACAAGGAAACTGACTCTTCTTACTCTCTATGTTTTGAACCATTCATGTGATACTAGTTATAGATTCCGATGCTTCATTTCAGGGTTACTGTATCCCTCTGACCTTTTTATTGACGATGAAACACAGAAATTGCATCGGAATTAAATACAAAAGGCACAATGCCGACTTAAGTACAAGAAAACTGACACTTCTTACCGTCTATGCTTTGAACCATTCCTGTGACACTAGTTATAGATTCCGATGCTTCACTTCAGGTTTACTGTGTCCCTCTGACCTTCTTATTGACGATGAAACACAGAAATTGCAACGGAATTAAATACAAAGGGCACAATGCCGACTTAAGTACAAGAAAACTGACTCTTCTCACTCTCTATGTTTTGAACCATTCCTGTGACACTAGTTATAGATTCCGATGCTTCAATTCAGGTTTACTGTATCCCTCTGACCTTCTTATAGACGATGAAACACAGAAATTGCATCGGAATTAAATACAAAAGGCACAATGCCGACTTAAGTACAAGAAAACTGACACTTCTTACTGTCTATGTTTTGAACCATTCCTGTGACACTATTTATAGATTCCGATGCTTCACTTCAGGTTTACTGTATCCCTCTGACCTTCTTATTGACGATGAAACACAGAAATTGCATCGGAATTAAATACAAAAGGCACAATGCCGACTTAAGTACAATAAAACTGACTCTTCTTACTGTCTATGATTTGAACCATTCCTGTGACGCTAGTTATAGATTCCGATGCTCCACTTCAGGTACACTGTATCCCTCTGACGTTCTTATTGACGATGAAACACAGAAATTGCAATTGAATTAAATACAAAAGGCACAATGCCGACTTAAGTACAAGAAAACTGACACTTCTTACTGTCTATGTTTTGAACCATTCCTGTGACACTAGTTATAGATTCTGATGCTTCACTTCAGGTTTACTGTATCCCTCTGACCTTCTTATTGACGATGAAACACAGAAATTTCATCGGAATTAAATACAAAAGGCACAATGCCGACTTAAGTACAAGAAAACTGACTCTTCTTACTGTCTATGTTTTGAACCATTCCCGAGAGACTAGTTATAGATTCCGATGCTTCACTTCTGGTTTACTGTATCCCTCTGACCTACTTATAGACGATGAAACACAGAAATTGCATCGGAGTTAAATACAAAAGGCACAATGCCGACTTATGTACAAGAAAACTGACACTTCTTACTGTCTATGTTTTGAACCATTCCTGTGACACTAGTTATAGATTCCGATGCTTCACTTCAGGTTTACTGTATCCCTCTGACCTTCTTATTGACGATGAAGCACAGAATTTGCATCCGAATTAAATACAAATGGCACAATGCCGACTTAAGTACAAGAAAACTTACTCTTCTTACTCTCTATGTTTTGAACCATTGATATGACACTAATGATAGATTCCGATGCTTCACTTCAGGTTTACTGTATCCCTCTGACCTTCATATTGACGAGGAAACACAGAAATTGCATCGGAATTAAATACAAAAGGCACAATGCCAACTTAAGTACCAGAAAACTCACTCTTCTTACTGTCTATGTTTGAACCATTCCTGTGACACTAGTTATTGATTCCGATGCTTCACTTCAGGTTTACTGCATCCCTCTGACCTTATTATTGACGATGAAACACAGAAATTGCATCGGAATTAAATACAAAAGGCACAATGCCGACTTAAGGACAAGAAAACTGACACTTCTTACTGTCTATGTTTTGAACCATTCCTGTGACACTAGTTATAGATTCCGATGCTTCACTTCAGGTTTACTGTATCCCTCTGACCTTCTCATTGACGATGAAACACAGAAATTGCAACGGAATTAAATACAAAGGGCACAATGCCGACTTAAGTACAAGAAAACTGACTCTTCTTACTCTCTATGTTTTGAACCATTCCTGTGACACTAGTTATACATTCCGATGCTTCACTTCAGGTTTACTGTGTCCCTCTGACCTTCTTATTGACGATGAAACACAGAAATTGCAACGGAATTAAATACAAGGGGCACAATGCCGACTTAAGTACAAGAAAACTGACTCTTCTTACTCTCTATGTTAAGAACCATTCCTGTGACACTAGTTATAGATTCCGATGATTCAATTCAGGTTTACTGTATCCCTCTGACCTACTTATAGACGATGAAACACAGAAATTGCGTCGGAATTAAATACAAAAGGCACAATGCCGACTTAAGTACAAGAAAACTGACACATCTTACTGTCTATGTTTTGAACCATTTCTGTGACACTAGTTATAGATTCCGATGCTTCACATAAGGTTTACTGTATTCCTCTGACCTTCTTATTGACGATGAAACACAGAAATTGCATCGGAATTAAATACAAAAGACACAATGCCGACTTAAGTACAAGAAAACTGACACTTTTTACTGTCTATGTTTTGAACCATTCCTGTGACACTAGTTATAGATTCCGATGCTTCACATAAGGTTTACTGTATTCCTCTGACCTTCTTATTGATGATGAAACACAGAAATAGTATCGGAAGTAAATACAAAAGGCACAATGCCGATTTAAGTACATGACAACTGACTCTTCTTACTGTCTAAGTTTTGAACCATTCCTTTGATACTAGTCCTAGATTCCGATGCTTCACTACAGGTTTACTGTATCCCTTAGACCTTCTTATTGACGATGAAACACAGAAATTGCATCCGAATTTAATACAAATGGCACAATGCCGGATTTAGTACAAGAGGCCTGACACTCTCACTTTTTATGATTTGAACCTCTCCTGTGAGTCCAGTTTTAGATTCCGATGCTTCACTTCAGGTTTACTGTATACCTTGCACCTCCTTATTGACGATGAAACACAGAAATTGCATCGGAACTAAATTCAAAAGGCACAGTGCCGACTTAAGTACAAGAGGACTGACACTCTAACTTTCTACGATTGGAACCTCTCCTGTGAGTCCAGTTTTAGATTCCGATGCCTCACTTCAGGTTTACTGTATCCCTTGGACCTTCTTATTGACGATGGAACACAGAAATTGCATCAGAATTTAATACAAATGGCACAATGCCGACTTAAGTACAAGAGGACTGACACTCTTACTTTCTATGATTTGAACCTCTCCTGTGAGTCCAGTTTTAGATTCCGATGCTTCACTTCATTTTTTCTGTATCCCTTGAGTCCTTCTTATCGGCGATGAAACACAGAAAATGCATGCGCATTTAATACAAATGACACATTGCCGACTTAAGTACAAGAGCACTGACACTCTCACTTTCTATGATTTGAACCTCTCCTGTGAGTTCAGTTTTTGATTCCGATGCTTCACTTCGGGTTTACTGTATACCTTGCACCTTCTTATTGGAGATGAAACACAGAAATTGCACCGGAATTAAATTCAAAAGGCACAATGCCGACTTAAGTACGAGACGACGGACACTCTAACTTTCTATGATTTGAACCTCTCCTGTGAGGCCAGTTTTGATTCAGATGCTTCACTTCATGTTTACTGTACCCCTTGGACCTTCTTATTGACGATGAAACGCAGAAATTGCATCCGAATTTAATACCATAGGCACAATACAGACTTAAGTACAAAAGGAGTGACACTCAAACATTCTATGATTTGACCTCTCCCGTGTGTCCAGTTTTAGATTCCGATGCTTCACTTCAGGTTTACTGTATCTCTTGGGCCTTCTTATTGACGATGAAACACAGAAATTGCATGCGAATTTAATACAAATGGCACATTGCCGACTTAAGTACAAGAGGACTGACACTCTCACTTTCTATGATTTGAACCTCTCCTTTGAGTCCAGTTTTAGATTCCGATTCTTCAGGTTTACTGTATACCTTATACCTTCTTATTGACGATGAAACACAGAAATTACATCCGAATTTAATACAAATGGCATAATGCCGACTTAAGTACAAGATGAGTGACACTCACACTTTCTATGATTTGAACGTTTCCTGTGAGTCCAGTTTCAGATTCAGATGCTTCACTTCAGGTTTACTGTATCTCTTGGACCTTCTTATTGACGATGAAACACAGAAATTGCATCCAAATTTAATGCAAATGGCATAATGCCGACTTAATTAGAAGATGACTGACACTCTCACTTTCTATGATTTGAACCTATCCTGTGAGTCCAGTTTTAGATTCCGATGCTTCTCTTCAGGTTTACTGTATCCCTTGGACCTTCTTATTGACGATGAAACACAGAAATTGCATCCGAATTTAATACAAAATGCACAATGCCGTCTTAAGTAAAAGAGGACTGACACTCTAATATTCTATGATTTGAACCTCTCCTGTGAGTCCAGTTTTAGATTCCGATGCTTCACATAAGGTTTACTGTATCCCTTGCACCTTCTTATTGACAATGAAACACAGAGTTTGCATCCGAATGTAATACAAAAGGCACAATGCCGACTTAAGTACAAGAGGACTGACACTCTAACTTTTTATGATTTGAACTTCTCCGGTGAGTCCAGTTTTAGATTCCGATGCTTCACTTCATGTTTACTGCATTCCTTGGACCTTCTTATTGAAGATGAAACACAGAAATTGCATCCGAATTTAATACAAAAGGAACAATTCCAACTTATGAACAAGAGGACTGACACTCTCACTTTCTATGATTTGAACCTCTCCTGTGAGTCCTGTTTTAGATTCCGATGCTTCACTTCAGGTATACTGTATACTTTGCACCTTCTTATTGATGATGAAACACAGAAATTGCATCCAAATGTAATACAAAATTCACAATGCCGTCTTAAGTAAAAGAGGACTGACACTCTAATATTCCATGAGTTGAACCTCTCCTGTGAGTCCAGTTTTAGATTCCGATGTTTCACATAAGGTTTACTGTATCCCTTGGACCTTCTTATTGACGATGAAACACAGAAATTGCGTCCGAATTTAATACAAATGGCACAATGCCGACTTAAGTACAAGATGACTGACACTCTCACTTTCTATGATTTGAATCTCTCCTGTGAGTCCAGTTTTAGATTCCGATGCTTCACTTCAGGTATACTGTATACTTTGCACCTTCATATTGACGATGAAACACAGAAATTGCATCCGAATTTAATACAAAAGACACAATACCGACTTAAGTACAAGAAAACTGACACATCTTACAGTCTTTATTTTGAACCATTCCTGTGACACTAGTTATAGATTCCGATGCTTCACTTCAGGTTTACTGTATCCCACTGACCCTCTTATTGACGATGAAACACAGAAATTGCATCGGAATTAAATACAAAAGGCACAATGCCTACTTAAGTACAAGAATACTGACACTTTTTACTGTCTATGTTTTGAACCATTCCTGTGACACTAGTTATAGATTCCGATGCTTCACATAAGGTTTACTGTATTCCTCTGACCTTCTTATTGACGATGAAATACAGAAATTGCATCGGAATTAAATACAAAACGCACAATGCCGACTTAAGTACAAGGAAACTGACTCTTCTTACTCTCTATGTTTTGAACCATTCATGTGATACTAGTTATAGATTCCGATGCTTCATTTCAGGGTTACTGTATCCCTCTGACCTTTTTATTGACGATGAAACACAGAAATTGCATCGGAATTAAATACAAAAGGCACAATGCCGACTTAAGTACAAGAAAACTGACACTTCTTACCGTCTACGCTTTGAACCATTCCTGTGACACTAGTTATAGATTCCGATGCTTCACTTCAGGTTTACTGTGTCCCTCTGACCTTCTTATTGACGATGAAACACAGAAATTGCAACGGAATTAAATACAAAGGGCACAATGCCGACTTAAGTACAAGAAAACTGACTCTTCTTACTCTCTATGTTTTGAACCATTCCTGTGACACTAGTTATAGATTCCGATGCTTCAATTCAGGTTTACTGTATCCCTCTGACCTACTTATAGACGATGAAACACAGAAATTGCATCGGAATTAAATACAAAAGGCACAATGCCAACTTAAGTACAAGAAAACTGACACTTCTTACTGTCTATGTTTTGAACCATTCCTGTGACACTATTTATAGATTCCGATGCTTCACTTCAGGTTTACTGTATCCCTCTGACCTTCTTATTGACGATGAAACACAGAAATTGCATCGGAATTAAATACAAAAGGCACAATGCCGACTTAAGTACAATAAAACTGACTCTTCTTACTGTCTATGATTTGAACCATTCCTGTGACACTAGTTATAGATTCCGATGCTCCACTTCAGGTACACTGTATCCCTCTGACGTTCTTATTGACGATGAAACACAGAAATTGCAATTGAATTAAATACAAAAGGCACAATGCCGACTTAAGTACAAGAAAACTGACACTTCTTACTGTCTATGTTTTGAACCATTCCTGTGACACTAGTTATAGATTCTGATGCTTCACTTCAGGTTTACTGTATCCCTCTGACCTTCTTATTGACGATGAAACACAGAAATTTCATCGGAATTAAATACAAAAGGCACAATGCCGACTTAAGTACAAGAAAACTGACTCTTCTTACTGTCTATGTTTTGAACCATTCCCGAGAGACTAGTTATAGATTCCGATGCTTCACTTCTGGTTTACTGTATCCCTCTGACCTACTTATAGACGATGAAACACAGAAATTGCATCGGAGTTAAATACAAAAGGCACAATGCCGACTTATGTACAAGAAAACTGACACTTCTTACTGTCTATGTTTTGAACCATTCCTGTGACACTAGTTATAGATTCCGATGCTTCACTTCAGGTTTACTGTATCCCTCTGACCTTCTTATTGACGATGAAGCACAGAATTTGCATCCGAATTAAATACAAATGGCACAATGCCGACTTAAGTACAAGAAAACTTACTCTTCTTACTCTCTATGTTTTGAACCATTGATATGACACTAATGATAGATTCCGATGCTTCACTTCAGGTTTACTGTATCCCTCTGACCTTCATATTGACGAGGAAACACAGAAATTGCATCGGAATTAAATACAAAAGGCACAATGCCAACTTAAGTACCAGAAAACTCACTCTTCTTACTGTCTATGTTTGAACCATTCCTGTGACACTAGTTATTGATTCCGATGCTTCACTTCAGGTTTACTGCATCCCTCTGACCTTATTATTGACGATGAAACACAGAAATTGCATCGGAATTAAATACAAAAGGCACAATGCCGACTTAAGGACAAGAAAACTGACACTTCTTACTGTCTATGTTTTGAACCATTCCTGTGACACTAGTTATAGATTCCGATGCTTCACTTCAGGTTTACTGTATCCCTCTGACCTTCTTATTGACGATGAAACACAGAAATTGCAACGGAATTAAATACAAAGGGCACAATGCCGACTTAAGTACAAGAAAACTGACTCTTCTTACTCTCTATGTTTTGAACCATTCCTGTGACACTAGTTATAGATTCCGATGCTTCACTTCAGGTTTACTGTGTCCCTCTGACCTTCTTATTGACGATGAAACACAGAAATTGCAACGGAATTAAATACAAGGGGCACAATGCCGACTTAAGTACAAGAAAACTGACTCTTCTTACTCTCTATGTTAAGAACCATTCCTGTGACACTAGTTATAGATTCCGATGATTCAATTCAGGTTTACTGTATCCCTCTGACCTACTTATAGACGATGAAACACAGAAATTGCGTCGGAATTAAATACAAAAGGCACAATGCCGACTTAAGTACAAGAAAACTGACACATCTTACTGTCTATGTTTTGAACCATTTCTGTGACACTAGTTATAGATTCCGATGCTTCACATAAGGTTTACTGTATTCCTCTGACCTTCTTATTGACGATGAAACACAGAAATTGCATCGGAATTAAATACAAAAGACACAATGCCGACTTAAGTACAAGAAAACTGACACTTTTTACTGTCTATGTTTTGAACCATTCCTGTGACACTAGTTATAGATTCCGATGCTTCACATAAGGTTTACTGTATTCCTCTGACCTTCTTATTGATGATGAAACACAGAAATAGTATCGGAATTAAATACAAAAGGCACAATGCCGATTTAAGTACATGACAACTGACTCTTCTTACTGTCTAAGTTTTGAACCATTCCTTTGATACTAGTCCTAGATTCCGATGCTTCACTTCAGCTTTACTGTATCCCTCTGACCTTCGTATTGACGATGAAACACAGAAATTGCATCAGAATTAAATACAAAAGGCACAATGCCGACATAAGTACAAGAAACCAGACTCTTCTTACTGTCTAAGTTTTGAACCATTCGTGTGACACTAGTTATAGATTCCGAAGCTTCACTTCAGGTTTACTGTATCCCTCTGACCTACTTATTAACGATGAAACACAGAAGTGGCATCGGAATTAAATACAAAAGGCACAATGCCGACTTAAGTACTGATAACTGACTCTTCTTACTGTCTATGCTTTGAACCATTCTTGTGACACTAGTTATAGATTCCGATGCTTCACTTCAGGTTTACTGTATCCCTCTGACCTTCTTATTGACGATGAAACACAGAAATTGCAACGGAATTAAATACAAAGGGCACAATGCCGACTTAAGTACAAGAAAACTGACTCTTCTTACTCTCTATGTTTTGAACCATTCCTGTGACACTAGTTATAGATTCCGATGCTTCACTTCAGGTTTACTGTGTCCCTCTGACCTTCTTATTGACGATGAAACACAGAAATTGCAACGGAATTAAATACAAGGGGCACAATGCCGACTTAAGTACAAGAAAACTGACTCTTCTTACTCTCTTTGTTTTGAACCATTCCTGTGACACTAGTTATAGATTCCGATGATTCAATTCAGGTTTACTGTATCGCTCTGACCTACTTATAGACGATGAAACACAGAAATTGCATCGGAATTAAATACAAAAGGCACAATGCCGACTTAAGTACAAGAAAACTGACACATCTTACTGTCTATATTTTGAACCATTCCTGTGACACTAGTTATAGATTCCGATGCTTCACTTCAGGTTTACTGTATCCCACTGACCCTCTTATTGACGATGAAACACAGAAATTGCATCGGAATTAAATACAAAAGGCACAATGCCTACTTAAGTACAAGAATACTGACACTTTTTACTGTCTATGTTTTGAACCATTCCTGTGACACTAGTTATAGATTCCGATGCTTCACATAAGGTTTACTGTATTCCTCTGACCTTCTTATTGACGATGAAATACAGAAATTGCATCGGAATTAAATACAAAACGCACAATGCCGACTTAAGTACAAGGAAACTGACTCTTCTTACTCTCTATGTTTTGAACCATTCATGTGATACTAGTTATAGATTCCGATGCTTCATTTCAGGGTTACTGTATCCCTCTGACCTTTTTATTGACGATGAAACACAGAAATTGCATCGGAATTAAATACAAAAGGCACAATGCCGACTTAAGTACAAGAAAACTGACACTTCTTACCGTCTATGCTTTGAACCATTCCTGTGACACTAGTTATAGATTCCGATGCTTCACTTCAGGTTTACTGTGTCCCTCTGACCTTCTTATTGACGATGAAACACAGAAATTGCAACGGAATTGAATACAAAGGGCACAATGCCGACTTAAGTACAAGAAAACTGACTCTTCTTACTCTCTATGTTTTGAACCATTCCTGTGACACTAGTTATAGATTCCGATGCTTCAATTCAGGTTTACTGTATCCCTCTGACCTACTTATAGACGATGAAACACAGAAATTGCATCGGAATTAAATACAAAAGGCACAATGCCGACTTAAGTACAAGAAAACTGACACTTCTTACTGTCTATGTTTTGAACCATTCCTGTGACACTATTTATAGATTCCGATGCTTCACTTCAGGTTTACTGTATCCCTCTGACCTTCTTATTGACGATGAAACACAGAAATTGCATCGGAATTAAATACAAAAGGCGCAATGCCGACTTAAGTACAATAAAACTGACTCTTCTTACTGTCTATGATTTGAACCATTCCTGTGACACTAGTTATAGATTCCGATGCTCCAATTCAGGTACACTGCATCCCTCTGACGTTCTTATTGACGATGAAACACAGAAATTGCAATTGAATTAAATACAAAGGGCACAATGCCGACTTAAGTACTAGAAAACTGACACTTCTTACTGTCTATGTTTTGAACCATTCCTGTGACACTAGTTATAGATTCTGATGCTTCACTTCAGGTTTACTGTATCCCTCTGACCTTCTTATTGACGATGAAACACAGAAATTTCATCGGAATTAAATACAAAAGGCACAATGCCGACTTAAGTACAAGAAAACTGACACTTCTTACTGTCTATGCTTTGAACCATTCCTGTGACACTAGTTATAGATTCCGATGCTTCACTTCAGGTTTACTGTGTCACTCTGACCTTCTTATTGACGATGAAACACAGAAATTGCAACGGAATTGAATACAAAGGGCACAATACCTACTTAAGTACAAGAAAACTGACTCTTCTTACTGTCTATGTTTTGAACCATTCCTGAGAGACTAGTTATAGATTCCGATGCCTCACTTCTGGTTTACTGTATCCCTCTGACCTACTTATAGACGATGAAACACAGAAATTGCATCGGAGTTAAAAACAAAAGGCACAATGCCGACTTATGTACAAGAAAACTGACACTTCTTACTGTCTATGTTTTGAACCATTCCTGTGACACTAGTTATAGATTCCGATGCTTCACTTCAGGTTTACTGTATCCCTCTGACCTTCTTATTGACGATGAAGCACAGAATTTGCATCCGAATTAAATACAAATGGCACAATGCCGACTTAAGTACAAGAAAACTTACTCTTCTTACTCTCTATGTTTTGAACCATTGATATGACACTAATGATAGATTCCGATGCTTCACTTCAGGTTTACTGTATCCCTCTGACCTTCTTATTGACGAGGAAACACAGAAATTGCATCGGAATTAAATACAAAAGGCACAATGCCAACTTAAGTACCAGAAAACTCACTCTTCTTACTGTCTATGTTTGAACCATTCCTGTGACACTAGTTATTGATTCCGATGCTTCACTTCAGGTTTACTGCATCCCTCTGACCTTATTATTGACGATGAAACACGGAAATTGCATCGGAATTAAATACAAAAGGCACAATGCCGACTTAAGTACAAGAAAACTGACACTTCTTACTGTCTATGTTTTGAACCATTCCTGTGACACTAGTTATAGATTCCGATGCTTCACTTCAGGTTTACTGTATCCCTCTGACCTTCTTATTGACGATGAAACACAGAAATTGCAACGGAATTAAATACAAAGGGCACAATGCCGACTTAAGTACAAGAAAACTGACTCTTCTTACTCTCTATGTTTTGAACCATTCCTGTGACACTAGTTATAGATTCCGATGCTTCACTTCAGGTTTACTGTGTCCCTCTGACCTTCTTATTGACGATGAAACACAGAAATTGCAACGGAATTAAATACAAGGGGCACAATGCCGACTTAAGTACAAGAAAACTGACTCTTCTTACTCTCTATGTTTTGAACCATTCCTGTGACACTAGTTATAGATTCCGATGATTCAATTCAGGTTTACTGTATCCCTCTGACCTACTTATAGACGATGAAACACAGAAATTGCATCGAATTAAATACAAAAG